>NC_026658.2:9831410-10001410 GCF_000004075.3 Cucumis sativus
CTTTGTACAACTATTCAAACAAACTCATCAAAACGGCATAGTTTATGATGATGCCTAATAATACATATTTACACATTATTAAAGCTATTACATACTACACAACAGCCACACCAAGATTCATAAATCACTAATTAGACCTTGACAGACACCCACAATACAGACTCTAACCCTGAATAGCTGTGAAAAAAATATAGAATATATACAATGCCGAACTGTTTAGTTAAGAACGTTAACTTGTAAATGAAATCTCAGTGCATACAGCACCTTATTGATTATCAGCTTCTTCATCTTCTTCAAATTGAGTTGCCTCCAAATTGAGCCAAATTGGGGGAGGCATTATCATTTAACTTGAAGAACCCTTTCATCATCTTTTTTGTCTTCAAGCTCAAATTCATGAGCGTTATAACATTCCACCAATTTGACAAATTCTTCAAAATCAATTCTCCCATCTTTGTTATAACCAAATTTACGAATCTATTTGGTAACCCACCTTCTTTTCAAATTGCAACACTAATTTAAGTATAAACTTAAATTTAATGAAATTGAAGTTTGACAGTGTTTGCTTTCAGATTTTCTGTTGTATGTTTGGGAAGTAAGGATATTTAAAAAGAAAAATTACCAAAATATTGTACGGTTGTTTCAAATATAGAAAAATGAACTAAAATAAATTTATGAAATAAGTTGGTTTATGAAAAAAACTTTAAATCAAATTTCAGATAAGAGGTGAGCTACGAAACATAAATACTTCACAACGGATTTAAACCTCCTACCTCGAAGGTCGAAACTCATATCAATTATCATTAAACTATGTTTATTTTAATTGTACATATAGATAAATTATATTTATGTTTGGTATCCATAATTACTTCGCCATGATTTCATGCGAATATAAAACATAAAATTAATTAGTTTAAATCATTTATTTTATTATCTCACGTTATTAAAATAATTTTGATTAATTAGATTTTATATTTATTTAATTTAGGGGCACTTGCAAAAGTAGAAAAAAAAAATGATGATAATAAGGTCATATCACTACATTTTCTAAATTGCAAAAATAACAAATTTAAAAGTTGATAACATTCTAATAGCTCTATGTTACCCGTCTGATAGCCGTATGATATCACTAATTTTGTCATATTCACAATATGCAAAAAAAATAGGTACCATTGTCTGTTTTTTCTAAATGTTATTGTCATCTAAAAAGTTACACAAACCTTTGATGACCCTAGCTATACGAATGAGTCCACTTATAGTTGTGTTACATTTTAACATATAGTAAAATTAATCAAAATGTTTACTAAATATAGAAAAGCTCTATATTCTATCAATGTCTATCAATGACATCGATAGACAATGCTAGACATTGATAGAATTAGATAATCATTGAATTAAATTCATAAGAAATTTCACATCTAACTAATATAAGACGAAAATGGGAGAGGAAAACAAAATTGCTATCAATCTATTGGAGAGCTTGGTGAGTTAGGTTTCATGGAGTCTCTAGAATGCTAGGTAAGGGTTCGTGTAGTTAAGGGTTGGTGGGGTTGAGTTGGGTGGTTCGTGACTCTTTTATATCACCAATTTGTGTGGGATTCAAGAAAATACCAATCAAGGTTACGAAAGCCTAAACTTTGTTAAAGTGGTCAAGAGTTTGGTAATTGAATCCTCACCCCCTTAGTGTTTATTATATTAGTAATTGAATCAAATGGAAAAAAGTGGTGTATCTAATGAATAAATCGAAGATGGACTCACCAAATTGAGAAACATCATTGATGAGATCGAAATAGGTGGTGATTAGCTTACACCCATGTTGATTTCGTACTTCTTCTATCATAGGAACGAGAATCGATCAAGTTGCCTATAGCTCGTACACCAATTAACTTGGATTTTTCTTTATGCAAAATCAATCTCTCCCAATTCAAAAGTGTTACTATGATTGGTTGACTGATCCTATTTTACTAAAGACAAAACTTGAGAACATGTTGTGCAATATGTCAAAGACATTGTCAAGAACCTTATATTAGGGCCATAGTTAATACATAATATACTTTCCATTTATGATAGTAGGATTTGTAGATTCGTGGAATATATTTGTCTTACTTTATTCTCTTTAAAATATATTTTCAAAACAAGTCATATCTATATGGAGCTTAATTTATTCATTTTTAGGGTTACCCGCCTCATTAGAAAAGTTTATACATTGAACGTCTTAAGCTTAGAGGGTTGTCTAAGCCTCAACTTTCATGTATTGCTATTGAGTATCTTTGTATTTTCCATTGAGGTTGTTTTTCAGATAGTCATTGTAGATCCTGAGAGACGTTGTTCTCTTTTGATATAGTTTTTAGGAGGACCCTAAATATAGTGAATGTGAGGGGACCTCACTCTTACGAATAGCCCAAACATATTGAATCAAGGGGACCTCATATAAAACTTGAAAAAACATATTTTTATCTAAGATGATTTAAAGTGAATGTGAGGGACCTCACTCTTGCGAATGTGACGTTCTTCAAGCCTTTTAGTTTAACGAATTTATTTTTTTAAAAATAATGTTAGATATTGTATTAAATTTACCTTTACCTATTAGCTTAAGTTTTTAGGTTGATTGATTATTTACAAAATAAAAAATAAAATTAAATACAAAAAGTGAAAATGGTTTAAAATTAGTACATAAATAAAACAGTGAACCAATAAGAAGAGATAGAGAACTCAAATTATATTTCCAAAGTATAGTAAAGTAGAGTAAGAAAGCTTATACCGAAAGTAGTAATAATAAATGCACAAAAAGTGGATAACTTGAAATGCATTAACCTCCAGCCTAACGAAGACAACTGATTTGTAGGGTACTTGAATACACTTATTAATGATAAAAAGGATCGTACGATTATTATTGAGTCGTAACTAAATTTTGCAATACCATTCATTACATGCATTTCTTATATTGTAATATCATTCATTACATTCATTGATTGAAACCTTTCATTTACGTGCCTTTTTTTTATATTAAAAAAACATGAACAAATATACTATTATTAGAGAGGAATAATAGTATATTTTTCTATATTTTCAAAATATTTTCAAAAATTCTATTAGGTTTATTTTCATAAATATAACACACCCACATAATGTTTACGAGCCAAAGTTTTAACACAAGAAAGGCGAAGTATATATTGTATTCGATACAAATTCTTTTTTTTTGAGGATCCTCTGTAATAATGAGAAAGATTTCTGGATATACGCAAAAATCGATCAATAATATCAAAATCCGACGAATCGATACTGTCCAGGTAACATAATGAAAAATATATGAAGTAGATTTTTTTTTAATGTTTCAAGTTTGTCCTAATTTTCATCCTCTTTCTTCTTTCCTCCTACAAATGTTTTATTTATTTCCATTGGTTTTTTCTGTTATTCATTTTTTTCAAAAAATTATTTTTATATTTTTTTAAAATTGTTATTTGGTATTTCTAATATAAAATATTGTGAAAAAAAAATAGTTTATTTTTGGTAGGCAAAACAATTGTATAGAAAAGAATAGTCCAACATAAAGATTCGTGCTAGATGTCAATTGATCGAACCATTTTTTATATTTTCAGGGTGGGTTGTGATTTTTTCCATTTTAAAAATTGTTCTAAATATTTTACCTATTTTTTAAAATACTTCATTTTGTTATCTAAAACAAGTTTTATTTTAAAGGATAAAAACGTTGATCATATTTTCAAATAGAAAACTGATTTTTTAAAATTATATTTGTATATAAGTTGGTCATTTGCTATATATTACAAGAGTTATATAATTAATAGGATTTTATACCATCATTTTTGTATTTAGTGAGTTTGTAAATCTAAAAAGATGTAAATAGATAAATGGTCCATTGCCACAAAATTAGAAATTTAGATATATGTTAAATATTTTAGTTTCTATTTAGCATTAACGTTTAAAATGTTATTCTTTTGCTCTCGAGTTTGAATGTAATTTTTAATTGGTCTTTTAAATTTTAAGGTGTTAAATTTTTATTTTATAGTATAGAGTTTCGTTTGAACTTTGGTTCATAGATTTTAGGATCTTTAAATTTTATTTTTTAACTTAAATATATTCACTTCCAACTCTTGCGATGAACGTCTGTTAGTTCATTTAAACAAAGTAATATTAATTAATTCCCACTGATCTTTTAATTACAATTAAAGTAAATTTTAAAATTTCACTTCATAGTATTTTAATTAATTTAATAAAAATTAATGTCGGAGACTAAAGTGGACACTAGCAAACAATCAAGTGTTAAAAGCCTTATTTTGATTTGCGAGTTTATGATGGACAATCATTTGAAGCATAAGATAGGGAGAGTTGTTTGATATGTTTTATATATCATATTTGGCATGAATGAAATTATTAGGTTTTGTGATTTGAGATATTTCCTCATTGTTGGAAGTAGCAATATAAAGGTTTCTATTGAGGGGAGTCGACTTCCTTCTCCTCAAAATCTTTTTCCTTGAGTTATTCTTGCCTTTTTCTTTTTTGTTTGTGTTAGTTCTTGGTGTTTTTCATTTGTGTTTTGATCTTAAGTTGTGGGGTTAATTCGATTTATTGTAATTCAATACATGTGAAAAAGACATTAAAAGATAAAATTGTAACATTTTAAAATCAAGGGAATAAATGAAAATAAAAGGCTTTTTCTTTATACAAATGATCTATTCTCATTCGCTTAAATAATTAATGATTTGCCCCTTACAATTGAATAAAATCTAACATACAAAGTCGTCTAAGTGATGACTATGACCATGACCATGACCATCGTAGCTGTAATGTGATGACTGTGTTTACCATAGTTTTCATTTTCCTCGTAAAAAACAATAATCTACTTGAAAAAACGAGTCCTATGTACATAGATGTCCAGAGAGAAAGAAAATGTAAAGACATGTTTAGTAGGCAATTAGAAAATAAAATTTTGAAAAGAAAGGATTAAAAAAAGTAAACAAAGTTGTATTTCATATTTTCAAAATATATTTATAAACTCTAAAACTAATCATAATTACCACTAAATAGTAGGTTGAATACAAACTATTACTAATTAATTTGTAAATATATTTTATGCTAAATTTTGGTATAATTAGATTAACAAAAAGAATATTTAATAAAATAAAATACAATATTTGCTATGGATTTAATCATAATTTAAAATCACATAAAAGGTTTGGGAAAACATTTATTTTTGGTTGACTTGTAAATCTAAAAACATAATATCTTACAAACTTGAATTAGATCCTTTATTTAATTTTCGAGACTAAACTAATTTAATTTAATTATTACAAAAAATAATTTATTATAGAAAAGAAGGAAAAAGAAAAAGGAAAAGAAAGAAAATGAAAAACTCACGATTGTGAATCCGGTTCAAGTCCTTCTCACTCGCGACTGCTCTTTCGTTTCACGAACGAAATCCCTCCCAACCCACTTTCGGGAATTCGTATCTGATCCATTTCACTCAGCGATGGAGCGGCAGATTTGAGAACGGAACACATTGGACATTCCAACTTCCTCTACAACAACCCTCAATTCTTCGCATTACTTGCAATACTGACGCGGTTTCATTCAATTTTTTTTTTTTTTGATGAACAGTTCCTGTTTCATGATCTATATAAATCACGACTTCCCCGCTTGAACTTTAGCGGAGATCACTTCCATAACAACAGGAAAATCGTGGAAAGTGAAGGCAGGGAGAGAGAGATTTCGGAAGAGGAAGGTTATACATTGTCAATCATTAGTGGATTGAAGAGTGTGTAGTGTGGCGGAGATGAAGGGCGGTGGTGGTGGAGGGAGCGGAGCTTCTGCTTACGGATTTCCGGCGAAAAGGAGATGGAGAGGACTCGTGATCGGAGTTCTTGGCCTCGTTATTCTCTCAATGCTTGTGCCTCTTGTGTTTTTGCTCGGTCTCTATAATGGGTTTCACACTGCAGGTAACTTGTTTGCTCTTCTTTCTTTTGTTTTAATTGAATTGGTCGTTAGCTATGTTGAATCTGACGTTACTTGATCGGATCTGTTGGTAGCTTTTACTCTCTCAATTGGGTTTGCCACATCTTGTACATTCTCTGTCCTTTGTTTAATGCTCTGCTAGATCTCGCGTCCCTCCATCGGTTTACCCTTTATTAGTCTCGTTTGATGTCGAATTCAATTATGTTTCGAATCGTTTTACTTGTATTTTTGGTGCCCATTGCATCGTATGTGGCCAAGTTATTTAATTTTGATTTCTTTCGCCATTTTCTTGTTCAAGTGCTACTTCTCCCTCCAGTTTTATACCCTTTCAGATTTTCTTCGGTGGATGCCGGTTTAATTAGGATAAGATGCAACTCAGGCCTCTTCTCACTATTAGTTTTCCATCTGTCTGTTCTTCTTCTTTTTTTTTTTTTTTTGCTCCGGTGTCTATAATTGGGCTTGACAATATTTCCTGTTCTTTGTTTCTCCTTTTCACGAAGAGAATTTTTTCCACCAGTACATATTTTGTTAAAGAGAAGTATTTGTCTAACACCATTTATATTCTTCTTCTGCAGGATATGCTTCTGACCCGCAAAATTCAAAACCAGTAAGGACTAATCTTTGTTTCTGGGACATATGATTTTTCAACTCATCATATAAACATTATACTGGTTTTGTAAATTTCCGGTTATGGGTATGATTCTGTATATATTTATTATGGTGAGGGATGAAAATGTTTGAAAAAATCATTTTAAGTCGTTTAATACTTGAAGAAAGCAATATTAACGGATTAGGTCCTTCTCCATTGGGAAGTTTACTTCTCCTGTTCAGTTGTTTTAGTTTCAATGAACTTTTATGGCAGGGATTTCAACCTAGTCATGTAGATGACGTTATCAGAAAATTGGGACCAACTCTTCCAAAGGTCTATTAACATTCTCTTAGTTCTCTTTGCATCCCATTTTTTTTCTTGTATCAGCAGTAGATAGTGCTTGGTCAGTTGTAATTTATTTATTGGTAATTAATGTTGTGATTGGACCACCAGTTGAAGATGTACACCGTTGACCTTTATGTGAATATGTTGTGCTTGTAACCACATATAATTTGGAATAGTATTTTACATTTGTTTTCATGAAAATGCATGTAATATATTACCCAAAAGTGAAGGCTTTAAAGTTTTGATTTCTTAATATGAATGAGTATTCCACAATTAAACTTTTGAGTAATTTTGGAACTTTTTAGCTGATCTGAAATCCAAATTCCTAATAAGTTCACACTTTATGGCCGCACACAACAACATAGACCTCTTAATTTGCTTAATGTTTCCTCTGATTAATCTGCTCTTTTGGTACTTTTTTTCCTTCTCTAAAGTTAATTCCTTGGTTTGTTGACTTTTCCTTTTCCATTTTCCCTTTAAGGCTTTTAAATCTTTCAAAGATTATGAAACTTATAGAATTGGAAGTTCAGGGAAGGTATTTGATTGCATTAGATTTTCCTTTAAGTCCAGGGAGTTAGAACATGATTCAAATGGCTATGCTTCACATTAGTGGCCATTTCATACGGAATGTTTCTACTTCTCTACCATTATCGTACCTTAAATTCTTTGCTTGTGTTATTGAACCAACAGAAGAATCCCTGATTCCCCTTATCTGTAGTGTGCTTTCTCCAATCACTTGTGGGGTATTTGTTGTCCATTGCTGGCTCATTGTATACCATTTTTTCTCTCTCTAGACACTTCTCTCGTTTAAATGGCCATTGGCCAGTGACCTTAAGGTTGAAAAGGAAATGGGAACCTTGATATGGTCCTGTCTTAATCTGTTCTTAAAAAACTTTGGGAAGAGTTGAATAGAAGTCTCTTTTTGGGACAAAGTAGAATATGGAAAAGGTTTTAGAGCCACATTGTTTTTCAATCTCTCTTTCTTCTCTTACTAAAGGTGGCGCCTCCTGAGATGAAAGGGACTTACTGGAAGTACTAAATTGGGTGTATCCTCCTTGCAGAGGAGAAGAATGGTGTGGCCCCTCTCAAATTTCACTGTTGAAGTTAAACCACTCTTTGCACATAAATAGTCACTAATATAGTAAAGAGCAGCCCTTGGCACTTTGGAAAACTAGGAGACAAGAAAGTAAAGATCTTATGGTTCACCTGCCCGGAGGAAATGAATATTATTGGAGGCTTTCAGAAAAAATCTTAAAGTGTGGTTCTTAAACCGAACTGCATTTGTAGGGATGCAGAGGAGATTTAAGGGCATGGGTGTTGCTCTGTTCCTTGTTTGGTATAAAGTGATGGATCTACAGCGTTTCTGAATTTTCTTGGGTTTTGATGTAACCAAGGGAAATACTATCCAGTTACATTTCTGCCAGGAACTCTTAGAAGAGCTTACCATTTTGGTAAAGGTTGCAAAACTACATGAGTGAAAGGGAGTGGAATGAAAGCTTTTGATAAGATAATAGAATGCTAGTTTATTGATGGAAATGAGATCCTCAATACACAATTCCAATCCAAATTTTGTAGAGAATTGGAAAACAATCGAATCCCAATCCTAATTAATCAAAGAAACTACCTAATTCTAATTAGCAAAGAAAAATAATCCTGACGCAATTCAATCATAAATACTAATCTCAATCCTAATCAATTAAGGATTTGACCATATGACCCCCTAATGTACTCTAGTCCTACTACATCAATACATTCTGTGGGGAATAACATGGCTTATTGGTGGGGTTGAGAACTTTAATCTGTTTGACTACTAGTTTGAATAGGCAAGGACTTCATTAATTCTTATAATTTGGATCCTAGCATCTTAGTATTAGAGCATTGATTTTGGCCATAAGTCTTGATGTTGAAGGTGTAACAGTTGCTACTGGAAATAAAACAGGAATTTGTGCAAAGATGGACTCAGGAATTTGGAATTCTTAGGATTTAAAGAAGATTGTTAAAAAAAAAAGAAAGAAAGAAAAAGGAGAAGATAAGCCGTAGAGTCCTTTTGAAAAAATAAACAACCACACAAAAGTGATGAAAGAGATGAAAGAACAGAATCTACGGGAGGAATAATCGAGTTTGGTTGTGACAAAAAAAGAATAACCCAGTTTGGAAAATTATAGGTTGAACCAGATTAGATCTACTTGTTGTCAACGCACCCAGAAGATATCGGGGAATTTCAAACAAAGTTGGCTGACTAGATGGTGGCAAGCAAACCATAAAACACTAGCCTAAGCAAATAGACTAATCATGAGTCAAACAGGTGTTGGCAATCTTTTTTTTTTTTTGCAAAGGTATTGTTATAAATGCTGGGGTGAGGATTTGAACACGGGACCTCTTGTCCACAGGAACATACAGGTGCCAGTTGAGCTAAGCTCATGTTGGCGTGTTGGCAATCTTTTGGAGGCTTTGGTTCAAAAGATACACGAGCTTTTCACAATCAAAAGTTCAGTAGGGACGTTTTTTGGGGAATTGGTTGCTTTATTTGCTTCTACTTGGTCTACTCCTAAAATCCCACTTGGCAAAATTGATATGAGAGTTTCCTATCAAAAAGATGTCTTTTAGGAAATTGATTGTATTAAATATGGCAATGTCACTTAGAAGTCAAATAAAGTTCCTCGATGTCAAACCAAGTGTCAATCTAGTGTCCTACAAAGAAACCTTAGAAGAAGCGGTGTACTACCAATTATGAGAATAATTTCAAAGTGAACTCTCCCTCAAAATGAGAGGAGGATTTTGTTTGCAGAGGAATGAAGTACAAGTTGTTAACAAACTTACATAACAACTATCACCTAATTCAACTAACTCTTTGGTTAGCATTTTACAAAAAAAGGCCGTTTTGGCACTTGCATCGGGAAGAATATTGAAAACAGAAGAGTTTGATCTGTTTTTTTTAATACAGTTATTGCAGGGTTGGGGGATTGAACCTCCAATGTCTAGAAATAAAAATTATGTCAATAATCGTCTAGCTAAACCCACTTTGAGAATTTAATTTATAGTCCTATTTTCAACAAAGTTGGATTGGGGGATTTAACGCTCTTCTAGGACTTTTCGGACTGGGAAGTAAGTATGTCAATATGAATTCCCCAACTTCTTCACATTAACTCTTGACAAGGTAGCCTTCATTGCTATCTTATGGAATGTTGAATCTAGAACTTGGTAGTCCCTGTTTGAGAACTTTTAAAGAAGATGAAATTGATGAATGGACTTGCCTCACTACTTTGGTATCTTAATATTCAAAGAAAGACCCACATATCACCTGAAAACATAATGAGTACTTATATATGATTGGTTGGGTAGATAGTAGTGTTCATTTTTTAGATATTTTTCCCTAACTGATTAACTGATGCTAGTTTTATGCAAGCCAACAATGTACTCTTTATATCATTCACCTATGAAATAACAAATAATAGCATCAGGTTCGGGTTTCAGTGGTCACATTTAATTATTTCTCTTTCTTAATTTTTTAATGGAGTTGGAGTTGTCCTCTACTTCAGTGTGTGTATTGTTCATGCCTACATGCATACATCCACTTAAATATTTGACCATGCTACCAATCCTCTGGTTGGTTTTATTATTTCTTAATAATTATCTCAGTCGTAAAACATTAATAATATATTGACATTTTGATGTATGTGATCTTATATTCTCTTATGTAATTGATGTTTAAGATAAATTATTATGATAAAGGTTTGCCATTTTGGCATTCAAAAATAGTCTTAGGAAGATGATTTGAGTTGCCTATGTTCTGTATTGTCAGGACGTATTTCAGAAATATGCCATTGAACCTAAGAAGGAAACTGTAGATTTCATACACGAGAGTCAGGAACCAAAAGGTTGGTTTAATGAATCCTTTCATCCAAGTATTTAGAAAATATTTTGTCTGGCCTTACAGTACACTTGAATCTTTTTGTATGATAAGCTACAGGTTTGCCACCTCCAAAAGTTGATGCCTTACCAAAGCATACCCACGAAAATGTATGAATATATTAGTCTGTGATGGAACGTGTACACTGCTTCTGTATTTCAAGGGGGTTTTGTGATTAATTTTCATGTCTTTTCAGAGTACTAAAGTTGGCGGTAGAGTTCAACCTACCGATCGTATGACTGCCGTGGACGAAAGTGGAAAACCATGTGAATGGAAGTTTGGGAGCTATTGTATTTGGCGACAGGAACATAGAGAGGTTATTAAAGATTCTATGGTAAAGAAATTGAAGGATCAGCTTTTTGTTGCCCGAGCATACTATCCTACCATTGCAAAACTTCCAACACAAAGCCAGTTAACACAAGAAATGAAGCAAAATATTCAAGAGCTGGAACGTGTCTTGAGTGAATCAACTACAGATCTGGATCTTCCACTACAGTAAGTTGTGGTAGTGTTTATGAATTTATTGATGAAAAGGATTATAAGTGGAAAGTTAAAACTCAGGATCCAAATCTAAGAAAAATGAAAAGGGACCAATGTTCAATTTTTCCATTAGCAAGGAAGGTTTTTTTTCTTTATTATTTGCTAATACTTAACTATGACTATAGCCTGGCTCTACAGCTGATAATTGTGGTATATAATCAAGTTTTGTGAGTGTGGTTTATCCTTCACATAATCACATTTGCTTCTCACTTTTGAGGTCATTGCTGCTTGCAGTTTATCCAGCTTTGTTTTTGGAGGGATCTTTATATTTTGGGTATTTTATCACTAATGAGCCTAAGCCACTCTTATCCAAAAAAAGTTAGCCGAATCCTCAAATCTATCGCTAGCATTGTGTTCATTGTACTTGTTAGTGACTTCTCTAAAATTCATGCTAATGATCTAAGGCTACTTAGATAGCAGATAGATGGGATTGTTTTTAACATTTTTCATCACTCTGATCTCTTAATTCTGTAGTTGGGACACTTTGTAACCTGAGGTTTTGAACCATCCCTGAACGTTACTAGCTTGTCTGCTTACATGCTTGCAGATATTTTCAAGGAGATGAAAATTCATATTGTTATGGAAACTAATTTAAACTACAATCATATTGGAAAATATTTAGCCTCTGTTGTATCTGATTGCTCCACTTTATGACACTTTTTTTATCTTTTAGTTTAAGAAATCCTTATATTTAAGCCCTTGAAAACATTCCGGGTCTTCAATTTCTTATTCAGGATAGAGAAAAAGTCGCTGAAGATGGAAGCTACAATAGCCAAAGCTAAATCATTCCCTGTGGACTGTAATAATGTGGACAAAAAGTTAAGACAAATATTTGATATGACGGAGGATGAAGCCAATTTTCACATGAAACAGAGTGCCTTTCTCTTCCAACTAGCTGTTCAGACCATGCCAAAGAGCATGCATTGCTTGTCTATGCAGCTAACTGTTGAATATTTTAGGATTTATTCAACCAAATTGGAGCTCTCTCAGGCCGAGAAATATTCAGATCCCACTTTGAACCATTACATAATATTCTCGAATAATATACTTGCATCATCAGTGGTTATCAACTCAACAGTTTCAAATTCAAAAGTGAGTCAACGGTTCTTCTGTACTTTTAACCTATATATTTGCATTTCTTATCAAAATGATACTGATTAGCTACTCTTTGATGCTTTAGGAAAGTAGGAATCAGGTTTTTCATGTATTGACTGATGGACAGAATTACTTTGCCATGAATCTCTGGTTTTTGAGGAATAGTTATGAGGAGGCAGCTGTTGAAGTAATAAACGTTGAACAACTTAAACTTGATGATCATGAAAATGTGACTTTTGTATTGCCTCAAGAGTTCCGTATTTCCTTCCGTACTTTAACTCACTCCAGGACAGAATACATTTCAATGTTTTCACATTTGCACTATCTTCTTCCTGAAATTTTTAAGAACCTGGACAAGGTTGTGGTCCTTGAGGATGATGTTATCGTTCAGCGAGACTTATCAGCGTTGTGGAGCCTTGATATGGACGGAAAAGTTAATGGTGCTGCACAGTGCTGCCATGTGAGGTTGGGTGAGCTGAAAAGTATTCTGGGTGAGAATGGTTACGTTCAAAATGATTGTACTTGGATGTCAGGACTGAATGTAATTGATCTGGCGAAGTGGAGAGAGCTTGATCTTTCTCAAACTTTCCGTAGTTTGGTCAGAGAGGTAAGTCTCATAGCATTAAGTATTAACTGTGCTAAATTATGAAGGAAAGATAATTTTACAGTTTTAGATGTTTACATTTGCGTGCACAAACATGCTTCCTTGCATACCCACTGAATCACACTCAAAAAATAAATTATAGGATCTTTTTTAAGATTTCCGTTATATATTCAGTTTAATTTGAGTAAGTCTTAATCTTCCCTCATGAATTCTTTCATCGAAGATGGATATAACATGTCTACATTACAATACCGCAGCCAATGCTCAAGCCTTTCTATGATTGCCACGTCTTTTTTATGTCTTTTTTTTCAATCTTTTCTCAATAAAAGCAGTTGTTTCTAATTTTTTAAAAAACAATTTTCAATTCTATGATATATATCCACCGATCGTTTTTGTTTTCATGTATCATACTCCAGTCTGTCCATCTAACATTTTTTATGATATCCAAGGATAAATTTGAAATTTCTATTGCTTTGAACTATCGCTTCCTTTCCCTTCATAACCATTAATGAACAGAAGTTGACGATGCAGGGCGGATCGACTGATGCTGTTGCATTGCGTGCAAGCTTGCTAACATTTCAGAGCCTTATCTATGCCCTTGATGATTCATGGTCTCTATATGGATTAGGTCATGACTACAAGCTTAATGTCCAAGATGTCGAGAATGCTGCAACGTTGCATTATAATGGGTATTTGAAACCTTGGTTGGAGTTGGGTATACCGAAATACAAAGCTTACTGGAAGAAATTTCTAGACAGAGAAGATCCGTTCTTGAGCAAGTGTAACATAAATCCGTGATAAGATGATGATTCTACCACACCATCTACTACATAGATTCCATGAAATCTGGAGCTCAACTCATCAAGTATAATTTTCATTGACAAATGGGATTCCCCTCAATTGATAAGTTCCCAACAGAGAACTCATTTTTTTGGTAAATAACTACTAGCTTCTTCCAGATCAAGTTTGCTTGTGGTGACTTCTGATAGCATGAGTTTTGTGTTATTCAATTGGGAGTTGATGAAGAAGAAGAGAAAGTTATAGAGGTTTCTTTCTGTTTGTCTCCTAGTTGGGTTATTGAATGAGAATCTGAGTTGGAAAGTGTGGCAAATAAGAGAAAGATGCACAAAGGCAAGGTTGGCTTGGATTACTGTGCAAGTTTATTGAGAATATCTTGTTCTTATTTGTCTGTTGATGTCACTCATATTAATATATAAGATATATATATAGTTAGACTAGGTTCTCATGATTCTAGTGAAACAAAGATTCTTTTTGACAATTCTTATTCAATTTGATTATAGTGTTATTTGGGAGGCACTTTGCCTATTTTGGTCAGCTCTTTTCTACACTTTGATTGTGCAGCTATAATGATATACATGGGAAGTTGTGGCAGCTGAATCTTCTCAGCCTAGTAAAGTTCCAGGTGCCAAACCAGGTATTCTCTTCTCCTTTCTTCCCTTTGAACTTCTCAGCCTATATTATACGAGGTTTGTGGAAATTGTTAAGTCAACAACTTTGATTTTGGCCCGCGGTGCTGCTTTTGGTATTTATCCCAAGTCCCCTCCTGTCGAGGATCTTTCTTGGAAAACCTGTTAGGATTTTAGTTATCATGGTTGGGCGTTCTCTATTCTTGATGTCTTAGTTGTAGTTAGTTTGTTTCATACCGAAGAAATGTTGATGCTACTACTACGATAAGAATGTTCTTTTTTCTTTTGCCTAGTGGTTAACGTGTAGGGGTTTTCTTGAAGTTGTAATAAAAGATTGCGCGTTTTTTAATGGAAATTTGGTGAAATCATGTTTGGATTAACATTTCTAAGTTTTATTTTGTTTTAAAAAACATACGAAGTGACAAATTACTCAATGTGTATGACAAGCAACTTTCTAATTGCTAAAAAAATATGTAACAAGTCATTTTAAAAGGGATCAAAGCATCTGGACTGATTTTATTTAAAACCTGCTAAATAGGAAGACAACAGTCAATGGCTTGAAAAACAAACTAAACAAAATGGATGCTATTTTTTGTTTTGTTTTGTTTGATTGCTCTTGCTTTTTTAGGTTTTTTTCCCGTAAGATGGATGGATGTTATGATTAAGTTGTAATTGGCACATTCATTCTTGTAGCAAATTCCTATAATGTTGTGACCATTTTCTACATGGTACAACCAATCTTCGAAGTTCTAACATTTAATTTGAGCAAAGCTCAATTGGTTAAAGTACGTTCTTTATTAACATGTCCATTCTTTTTATATTTTCCAAGTACACAAGTCTTCTTTAACACAATGAGCAAATCAACATATTCATGATATTGTTAATTCATGGGTTAAGGGAGTATAATAATTGTGAGAATGAGGTATCAAACCTCTTACCTCTAGAATGAAATGTTGTGTCATTTATCATCAAGTTAAACTTATTTTGTCATAGTAATTTTTTTTATTGTTTGATCGCTTGGATGACAACTTCTATTTTTCGACATGCCTAATTGCTATTTTTTTTTTATTGCTGTCTAATTGTTATTGTATATATAATTGTCATGTTTGATTACTATCTTATATGGAGTCTATATATATATATTTATTTGTTTCCTTCACTTCATGTGACTTCAGTTTTCTTTTGTCAACATTATGAAACCGTAAACCGTAAGTCTAGTATCTAATATATAATGAAAATAACTTAAAAAATCAAATAGCAATTGAAAAGAATTTATAACGTACATAATATCATACAATCATATAGTAATTAGATAGAAAACATATAGCAATCACACGACAATCAAATCAAAATTCCAAGATTATTTTGTTTCAACGAAAATGGATCACACGTCGCATTCTCTTTCTTTCCTCATCCTTCTCCTTCCTCTTCATATTTTCAAATGGAAGGGAATTTCAACTGCCATGGCACGACTATAATGAACTTAACTAACATCGCACTTAGACCAGCAATGGTAGAATCTACGCTAGCACTCTATGATCCTCCGCTATCAACTTCTACGTTGACTGCAACTCCGATTCGAACCGACCCCAACAGCCGACCAAAGAATGGTGGAGAGTGAATCAATAATCAGTTGATTAGTTGACGAAGAGAAGAAAAGGAAAGGAAAAATAGTTTAAACATCTTCTTTTAGTAAAACAAGGATAGAGGAATTTAAACCTCCAATTTTAGGAGAAGTACTACATGTCAATTACGGCTAGACTAGATCATTAACAAAATTGCTTGCCAACATGCCACATGGTGTTTTTTGGCATGTAATGGACTATCAAACTAAGAAGATATTATATATTTACAAAGATTTTTATATGATTGACGATTTTGAGTCCGTCAATGATTTATAATCCATCCAAAAAAAAAATTAAATGCAAACTAACCTTATGCTTACATAATGATGCACTTGAGGGTTTTATATAATATCGCGTTAGGGACGTCTCTTCTATCATATCCTTAACCAATCATGTTTATTTGTGAATCTGTGATCTTCATTTTTCTCTACTCTACTGCAATACTTTTATGGTGAAAGCACATAAAAGTTGATAAAGTATGAGAAAAATGAAAATTGTGATAAACATGACTATCGAGTTAGGGATACAACAATTTTACGATAGGACAGACCAAATGCAATAATACTATATATATATATATATAATGCAAAAAAGTGGGCTTTAACAAATGATAGTTTTTATTTGTTTTTTTAGGGCTTTAACAAATTGCTTTAGAGTCATTTACAACTAAAATAGATTTTGAACTTCAAAGTACACAAACTCCAAACCAAAAGAAAAAGAAATGTATTTTTGCCATTATTTTATTAGAAAGTTTGGAGTGTGTTTGGTTGAGATTCCAAGGTGTTTAGTTTTGCAAAAAAAACTATTTTGAAAAAAATGGTAGTGTTTGGACAATTAAAATAATACATTCTTTAAAAATTTATTTATAAAATAATCTATTTTAGAGAAATCTTTAAAAACCAAACTCACATATAAACACTTATAAAAAAGTCTACCCAAACATTAAGTGTTTAAATTTTAAATTCATTTCCAAAAAAGTGTTCAAAAGGAAATGTATTGTTGAAAAACATTTTGTTGTTAATTCAATCCAAACCGACCCTTAATTTACATTTAACGTTTCAAAAGATTGTTTCGAAGTATTGACAATGCTAAAAATTTGATTTGGCGTGCTAATGAGCGAGTAGTTGATGGAAAATTACGACATCTTGCAGACTCTCCAGCCTGAAAATTAGTAAATTTGAAGTGGTCAAACTTTGGTTCTGAACCTTGGAATATTTGTTTAGCATTGTCAGCCGATGAAATCAATCCACACGGTAGTGACATCAGTTTTAAATATAGTTGTTGGCCCGTAGTAATTGTTATTTGTAATCTTCCATCATGGTTGTGCATGGAAAAAAAGTTCATGATGTTATCAATGTTGATATCGGGTCCAAGACAACCAGGGGATGACATTGGCACGTACTTAGCACCACTAATTGAGGATTTAAAACTATGGTGGAAAAGTGGTGTTGAATGTTATGATGCTAATCAAGATGAATTATTCAATTTAAGAGTTGTTTTATTATGGATAATAAATGATTTCCTTGCATATGGAAATCTTAGTGGATGTAGTGTGAAAGAGTATAAGGCTTGTCCAATTTGTGGATATAATATATGTCCTCTATCAGATTAAAATATGAGAAGAAAATGACATACTTTGGACATTGAAGATTTCTAGCACGTAACCATCCATATCGTCGTCAAAAGAAGTCATTTAATGGTGAAAAGGAGCTTAAAACAATTTTCCGAACCTTTGTCTGAAAAGACTATATATTTGAGAATAAAAGACCTTAAATTTCCAAGAGAAAAGAAGAAGACAAAAAAACAACCTAAGAAAGGAAGTGAAAGGAGTTGTTGGAACACAATGTCTTCGTTTTTTTGAACTACCATATTGAAAGGATCTTCATGTTAGATATTGTTTAGATGTGATACACATTGAAAAAAATGGTTGTATGAATATATTAGGTACACTTCTTGATATTCCCAAAAAAAGGAAAAATGGTTTGAATGCTAGACGAGATTTAACTCATTTAGAAATTCGACCAGAGCTTGGAATTGTCAACGGTGAAAAAAAAACATTTATTCCTCCGGCTTGTTATACTCTTACAAAGGAAGAAAAACGTTGTGTTCTAAAGACATTGTCAGAAGTAAAGGTACCTGAAAGTTATTCTTCCAATGTTAAAAACTTTGTGTTAATGACTGATTTAAAACTTAATGGTTTAAAATCTCATGATTGTCACGTGTTCTTCCAACAATTGTTTCCTATTGAATAAGATCTATGCTCCCAAAACATGTTATGTATGACATCACTCGGTTGTGTATATTTTTCAATCTAGTATGTAATAAAATCATCGATGTGCAACAACTGAAAACGTTGGAAGAAGATATTATGGTGACTATGTGTCTGCTAGAGAAATATTTTACTCCTTCATTTTTCACCATTATGATGCATCTCACTGTGCACATTGTTAGAGAAGTCAAACTTTATAGGCTTGTATATCTAAGATGGATGTATCTCTTCGAAAGATATATGAAAGTTCTAAAAAACTATGTGAGAAATAGACATCGTCCAGAGGGTTGTATTGCAGAAAGTTATATAGTAGAAGAAGCTATTGAGTTTTGTTCAGACTTCTTATCTGGGATTGATCCTATTGGGCTAGCCATTAACAGATTAGATGCATCTTTAGACAATTCAAGCTTTGGTAGACCATTGTCTTCAAGAGTTTCCTTCAGACCTGAACAAGATCTTCTATACCAAGCTCATCGGTATGTTTTGGCAAATACAATTGATGTGCAACCATTCATAGAGTAAGTTAAAGTTTCAATTATCTTGTCTTCTATTTTTTATTTAATTTTATGACATAAACTTAACTTTATGTTACAATGTTTCAATGTTTAAGTAAACACGTGGGGGTATTACAATTGAAATACCCAAAATAAGGTTCTTCATCAAAAATGGATTTCAAAAGAACACAATTGAACTTTCATATCTTGGTTAAGAGAAGAGGTGAAATTTTAAACTTATTGATATTTTTTTATGGTGAACATTGTAATTACATTAAGGTACTTATCATGGTAGGTTGCATCTGATATTGGAATGAGAAATGTTGAAGTTTCAGATAACTTGAGGTGGATTGCTCATGGCTCTCATCCTTTTGTCATTAAGTATAACAGTTATGTCATTAATGGATATCGCTATCACACGAAGTCTCATGATCAAAATCGAAATGTACAAAATAGTGGAGTAGTTTAGTGGCGAAAATAATGCAAGTGTCCAGTTCAAAAGATAAAAACCCCATCATTGGAGATATGTCCTTTTATGCAGTGATTCAAGACAAATGGGAACTTAATTATAATACGTTCAATGTTGCAGTGTTTAGATGCGATTGGGTTGAGAACAATAGTGGTATGAAGATCGATGACCTTGGTTTTCAGTTAGTTGATTTAAAAAGAATAGGTCACAAGTCTAATTCATTTATAATGGCAACCCAAGCAAGGCAAGTTTTTTACGTTGAAGATCCAAGTGATGCTAGATGGTCAATTGTGTTTACTCCACCACAGAGAGATTGTGAAGATCAATCAAATAATGATGAACTTGGAGATATCATGTTACATAGTCAAGTACCTAGTGATATGTCAAATATCGATGAAAGTATTGATTTAGATGAGAATATCTCAACATATGTACGATCAGACTGTGAAGGCACATGAGTTCCTAAATAACACGATGTGAATGGTTTTCTACTTATTATATATGTATGCTATGTTTTATTTGAATATGCCTAAACCCTAAACCCCAATATAATCTACACTAACAAATTTCTTTTTAATGTTGCTTTGATAGGATATTCTCCTTACACATGGAGCCAAATATAGTAAGTGATGATCAAGACAAGGAGGTTGGTGGATTAGTTGTTGGAGGAGTTGATGAACAAATTGTAGAGAAGCCCAAAAAACAAAGGAAGCGGGGACCTACTATTATGTTTGATGTGACTCGGGTTCAAAGTGAAGGTGAGAGGAAATTTATGGAATATAATCAAGATGGCGTACCCATTGGAGAAAGTGGGGTGAAGCTAAACTCTTTTATTGGATCGTGTATACACTACCACATCCCCATTAACTATCCATCATGGACCGATGTGCCTATTGCATTGAAGGACAAGATCTATACCATAGTTGAGGTAAAATTGCTTATAGTTTTTGTACAAGTTTATTTCAATTGACAATGTGACACTAACCGATATTCAATATTTGTTAAATTAGACGACCCTCAGACATGTATTCTTACATTAACCAATGACACTGGAAAGAATTTGTTAGATCTAGACTATGTCCACATTTTGAGGTATCAATGCATTTATTTAGATATTTAGGTTTTATTTGTTAATAAACCTTATAAAACTCCAATACAATGTTATATATGTGTAGGACAAAAAGAAAGTTCAACAAGAGAGAAGGAAGAAGAATAAGTATAACCATCGACTTTCAAGAAAAGGTTATGCTAATCTTCGAGAGGAATTGGTAAGAAGTAGTTTATGTTTGAATTAGTCCTAAAAGCTTCTTAAGCAATCTAATGCATTGTATATATTGAAATGTAGAAAAATAACTCTTTAGAAGAAGGTGATCTTGATCAAGCTAGCATGTGGAAGAAGGCTTGTGTAGATAAGATGGAAGAATATGAGAATGAATACGTTCAAGAAATTGTGAATCGTATAGTAAGACATATTACAATTTTACATTCTTTAATGTTTCTAAGTTTTATGAAATTAAGCTACATTTTTTTTCCATTTGTAGGATGAGATCTCAAAGATTTATGTTAACAAAGAGTCATCTCCAAACGATGTTTTGGCACAAGCTTTGGGTACAGAAGAACGCAGTGGACATGTACGTGGAGTTGGCGGGTTTATCACCCCAACTGCTTACTTCCATACAACAAAACACTCAAAGAAACGAAGTGAAGAAATTGAGAAGCTTAGCCAAGAAGTTTGTGAGTTCAAGAATTAGAGAGTATTCACATAACAACACAATGTACACCAACGTCTGCACATGGATCTTGCTCTAGATCAAGAATAGAATATGATATTCAATGTAAAAAAAAAAAACCGCAAGATGAAAAAATGAATGTCATAACAAAGGTGGTTATAGAGGAGGTGAATGTGGATGATGAACATAAGGATGCTATTGAGGTAATAGTTAAAATTTAATGCATGAGTTTGATCTATATAAGCCTGACGTACTTTAGCATTATTGTTGGGTTTATGACTTTCTTAGGTTCCTAATGAAAAAGAAGATAGTTGTGAGTCTAATATCAACATGCCACTACCTTTGAAGACACTACTAAGATTTGTTGAAAAGGCAATGGACAAAGATTCAAGCATTCAATACCAACTACCAATCTCATTGTTTGGTATCGGTAGGAAGACTTTTGTTCTCCGTGAAGATATTATTGGTTTCTGTAACATGCGAGAAGTTAAGACTTTCGTAGTCTTGGCATATATGGCGTAAGTACTCATTCTTCAACTCTAAACTTTTTATATAAGTGTTCCTTTATTGACTTTTCCATCTTTCTTAGGTATTTGCATTCACAAGATGTTTCAAATTACATCTTCGTTGACCCATCCCTTATTTTTGTTGGTCACAACACCCAAGAAGTTAGAGCTCGCAATCTATGTAGTAGATTAATGGCTTCAAAACAAAACCAACTCGTTCTGGCTCCTTTTAATCTCGAGTAAGTAATAAAATATACTAATAAATTCATTAAATTGTATTGCTTCTTCTTTCGTTGATATTGAACACATAGCTCATAATTTAATGTGTTCTTCGTTTAAATTTGTCCATATTATGTTTATTTAGAAAATAAAATAATTAAGCTAGAGAGATGGAAAGAAACTAGTCTGAGGTTTGAATTTTACTTTGAATTGAATCTTAGGATACTTTGATTCCATCTTTTTCTTGTCATGAGATATAATTTTATCGAGATCTCTTTACTGTCGTTATTTGCTTTAAAAATCTTATGAGCAGTCATGTTCATGATTTTTTTCTAGAATATTCATATTCTTAGCTGAGTCATTAATTGACTACATCTTTTTCTATGATCTTTATCTTTGAAACTCATATGTCTATCATGCTTCAAGCGTGTAGTAGAGACAATTTGTTGCACTGAAATATCATTCTTAGATGATGTTTTTGTAACTATTATAACTTGGTTACTTTCTTACAATTGTAAATGTTCTGTAAATGCATTTGATTTTTGATTTTTAACATTTTATAAATAAGTTATCTTTTGAACTTCTAGTTCAAAGTAATATGTATGATTAACAAAATAAGACAATACTTATGTATTTTATGCCGTTTATTTTTTCAACTTTTTCTTAATTTCTCTTCCTAATGTTGAAAAAATTGTCTCATTAATGAGAACTAACAAATTGTATAATAAATACAACTAATCAGATGTTTAAAGTATTTATGAATTGATATGATATTAATTTCAATCCAGAGTTTAATTGTTCCATAATTTTAAATATTGATCTGATATAGATTTAGAAGTTTTGTTATTCAAACATAAGCAACAAAATATTCATCACATATTCCAAACAATTATCAAATGTTTGGGATACAAATTCACTAGCCTTCTCAAAACAAAATAATAAGTATATCTATGATCATTAATAGGATGCACCAACAAGAATTAATAAATCATGAGTTTCTTCCAAAAGAATGAGAGATTGAATTTCAATTTTCCCTAGTGAGATTTTGATTGTTAATCTCTTGAAAAGAACCTTGATAATTTATTACATGAAAGAATCTTATAGTTCTTCAATGGATGTCAATGTATATTTTCAATGATTAATTTCACTATTGACCCAAAATGACTCATCATGTCAAATAAAATTATGTTTGGATCAAAGAACTTCAGGTTTATTGTTGCATATATTTTAATTACACAAATATGTATGTAATGTAATTTAGAAGTAAAATTAGACAAATTTTCTATATGCATTTCCTATAGAAGATTAATTATAGATATAGTATATGAATATCATATATTACTCTTATTATTAATCTCTCTAGATGATATAACAAAAAGGATGTATGAATAACTTAAATAACTCAACAACTTGGACTACCCAACCCATATTACATGGGTTGGACTGGAATTTTTTATTTTTTTCGTGTTGGGTTGAGTCTCAAGTTGGAATGTTGAAAAATTCGGTTCAACCCAACCTAACCCAAATTAATATATTTTTTATATTTATATAATTTTTTACTATTATTTATGGATAATGTTTGGAATGTTGAACTTTTATGGATATTTGAAACTTTGAAATTTTGGATGTGTATATTTATGAATGTGATATGTATAACAATTTTAAACTTTACAAACATTAAGAATGAAAAACAAAAGAAAATTTCATTAGATAACAAAATCATTTAGAAAAAATAGCTCATAACACATCTTTTTTGCATATTGCGAAAATGACAAATATGACAAGTAATTAGTGATATCAGACGTTATTAGACGACTATCAAAAGGTTATCAGAGGGTTATCGATTTTAAATTTGCTACTTTTACAATTTAGAAGATGTAGTAACATGGACTCTATTATCATAATTTTTTTTTGCTATTTTTGCAAGTGTCAAAAAAAAAAAAAAAACAATACAATCTAACAACTCAATCCATATTTTAAGGGTTGGGTTAGAAATACAATTTGAGTTTTTTGGTTTCCCAACCCAACCCAACCCAACCTATTTACACTCTTAATATGACATACCTTCCAAATTTACTGAAGGGTCTTTAACTAAGATAGCCTAAAATGATATAACATATTACAAGATTGATTCAAATTTCTCAAATTTTTCAGAAATGTCCTAGATTGACTAATATTTTACATAAATATAAGGGTCAAATGACCAATTTACCCATCTTTATTATTAATAATATATTAAAAAATAGAAAAAGAAAGTGGACCATGATTAATATTTGCATTTATTAGATATTCTATGTAAATATGGTAAATGATTAATTCTATTATGGTAATATTATAATAAAAAATTCTTTAATTATTTTTATTTTGGTGATTTTTTTAAAAAAAAAATCTTCTCTCTCACTTTCCAATCTCTCTCTCAATTTTTTCTTTTATTTTACATTATTTTTATATATTCCACCTAATTATAGTATATATTGAATAATACTGTATATATTTTATGAATGAAAGGTTCTTATATCAATTTGTTTATAGAAGGTGGACCAACAATGAGAGAAATCAGAAACGTGGGTTACGGTTTAGAAAATTAAAACAAAAAAAAGGTAAAAGTTTTCTTTTTCGAATACGTTGAATATTGATTGTATTTTCTTCACAAAAGATGTTGAATAATAGAAGATTAGAGGAAGTATAAACGGTGAAAAAGAACATTGGGGACCGACTAGTAAAATGATCTTTCAAAAAAAGTTTGGCAAAAAAGGTTAGTAAGAATTTATATTTCGTATTCGAAATACATTAGGATATATTGAGTATATTCATGATAACATCATTTATGTATTATTGAATATATAAAGTAGTATATATGTAAAAAAGCACAGAAAATATATGTATTATGCAATAGTATATATATAAGAATTCAAAAAAAATATTGATCGGATACATAATCTGTGTATGTATTATTGAATGTATGAAGTAGTATATATGTAACAAATCACAAAATATAAATGAATTATTCAGTAGCATATATGTTAAGAAATAAAAAAAGATATTGCGTGAATATACAATCTATATATATACGCAATAAGAAAAAATCCCAGAACATGAAAAAGAATATGTGTATGTGTTATTGAATATATGCATTAGTATATATATGACAAGTCACAAAACATAAATTTATTATTTAGTGGTATACCATAGTATATACAAATGACGAGACATTTAATAAAAATTCTATGTCGAACATGAAAGGAAGATGAACCGAATAATAAAAAATTAAACAAAATAGAAGGAACATGACCAGAATATATGTTATGGAGCGAAAGAAAAAAAATTTAAGGAAAAAAAATATGTGCTACGAAACGGAAGAAGAAAAAACATTTACGAAACGAAAAATGAAAGAAAAAAAAAGACTAACCGTATATTATGTAACAAATCGAAAAGGAAGAAGAAAGTAATTTTTAAAAATAAATTAGAGAAGAAAGGTGACACTCGAATTGATGGAAGAATTTAACGAAATTGAAGCAGGAAGAAGACGATGTTGTTGCCGACGCCAGAATAAATTTCACAGATTCAATACGTGGCGATGAAAATAATGATATACAATTATATTGATTATTAAATTATTTCATATTAGAAAAGATTTCATTTTATATTGAATTTACAAACTATTTTCAATTAATGTTCATAACAAAGTTATACATTAATTAATATCATAAATAAGAAAGTTGTCCTTTGTCGTTTAGATAATAAATTGAATATAATGTAATTAAGAAAATAATTTGAATTTAATTTCAAAACAAAATTTTTAACCAAAGACTATCGACAAAGTCTTCAAAAACTTGATATTGTACTTCGCTTCCAACATTTAAATTTTGGATGTATTATTTATTTTAAGTATAATATGAATAGATATACTATATACAAAACATAAATGTTAATTGTTATTATTCTTTTTGAAAGATTCAAAAGAAATCAAAATATCTCATTACTACTAGAAATTTGGGTTTTAACGTTGCAAAATTTGCGTCATACAGGTTTTCAACGACACAATTTTTGTGTCATAGAAGCCCCTGTCAAGAAATGCTATTTAAGAACACTTCAAAAAATGTGATGTTAAAGATGCTTAGATGACGCCAAGATTGTGTCATTAATACTTTTACGTTGATGTAATAAATATGTCACTGTTATCTATAACTCGACACGAATATATTGTCATGAATACCCTTACATTGACATTTTAAATGTGTCATCTTTATCTATAACTCGACAATAATATATTATCATGCTTAAATGTTTCGTTGCACACAATTCTTGTCATGAAAAATGTGATTTCACATGTCCGAGCCAACTGCCTTATATGTCAACACTTGCATCGTTATTTTTCAAGTCACAACACATATTTTTTGACATATAAATGATAGATATAAATAAATTAAATACAGGATTCAACTTACCCACATATGTTTAGAAAGATTTCTTTTATTGATAATAAAAAATGTACCTTACATTGTCGTAAAGGTTTTACAATAGTTCATAAGATAAATTAATTGTAATACATGTATAAATGACCTACAATCTAAACAAACTAACTCATAAATGGACTTGATCGATCTCATGGTCCACAAATTCTTCAACTATCTGCAAATTTGGTGAGCTCCTTCAAACAGTGGGTGGAGAGCTTTTGAGTGAAAAGGAAAGTCGTGAAGAGTGTTTGCGAGAGAGAGGGAAGCGTTGCCAGAGAGCGTTTGTGACAGAGAAAAGCAGCGCCGCCATGGAATAAAGTAAGAATGTTTTTTATCGTGGTTCGCGAGAGGGATGAAAGCATCGAATTATTTTTTTTCCAAAACAGAAAGCATATGAATGAAGAAAAACATTAATTTTTTATTAGGATAATTTTTAATGATACATAGTTTATGTTGTTAAGTAACACACAAAAATTGTTTATGTAGTGTCACTAAAAACCCATTTTTCTAATAGTGCATTCATATACAATTGGATCAAATAAATAAATATCTATTCAAGAGATTGTAATGAACTTGTAACATCCAAATGATATTATATATATAAGAGGTTAAAATGAAAGCTATGTCATGATTTTGACATGGTTCTCGGAATGGAATTCCTTCTCGAACATCAAGTGATCATAATGCCTGCAACTAAATGTCTGGTGATCACGGGGTCTACCCCCGCCGTTGTGCAGACAGACCTTCGACAACCCAAAGGACTGAGAATGGTCTCGGCCATGCAACTGAGAGAGGGCCATATTCAGGAAGACACAAAGCGTGTCGTGGAGAGACCTTGTGATGCGAAACGGGATAGTTTGCCCATGTCAGAATCGCCTACGAAGAGTGATTATCGTATGGTGCAGTCAGAGTCATCTGGACTCCGGAGACAGTCAAGGAGACTGTCAGGTGCAGGATTCACTAGACCTGTAAGAGATCCGTATCAAGCACAAGACTTCTTACGGAAAGAAGAGAATGGACGATTGTGTGTCAACAATTGTGTCCTAAAGCAAGCCCCGAGGAGAGGGCCAACTGTTGGGTCCGTGAGTGGGACTCAGCCTGTTGAAGCTTACGCTAAGGCGTATGGTCCTGTATCAGGTGGCATCCTAATGCAGAATGGACACCCTGTCACAGTTGAGAGTCAGAAGAAGAGTGTCACAGAAGGCAATTATACGGTGTTTGAAGAAGAAGCGTTGGCCATAGCAACCAGTCTGAGGGATGGAGACAGTGTTCCCATAGATCAACGGTTGTCAGAGAGATGAACAACGACATTGCCCGCCATTTCGGTACTCGGTCGAATCTGACTTCAAATCAAGCAAGGAGACGAAGAGTCGTGCTCAAACTTGATTTCGAGTCAGAACGTAGGAAGAGTAGTCATGGGGTTCCACATGTGTCGGCTCGTACACAGGTCTGTCAAGCTGATGGCCCAAAGCGAGACGCGTCAAAAGAATCCATGAAGGAAAACTTTGTCGCTCATGATGGCATGAGTTTGACGAAGGCCAGCAAGTTAGCGCAAAAGAACGGGGGTCGTTCGTTGGAGGCAACACAACCGGGTGTTACAGCTATGAAGAAATCATCAATTGACAAAAGTCCAACAATGTGTGTTGGTGACGGACAATATGTATTGTCGCCTCCTGTTGATTTTCCCTGCATGAAGAATGAGCCTCAGACTCGTAACATTGCAAAGAAGTGGAAGTGAAGATCAAACACTGTTCGGGGCAATCTAGAGAGGGTCTTGAAGCGGCCGAAAAGATGGGCGGATGGGAAGCATCGCCTCTTGGACCTTCATGTGGAAGGTCAGGATATCGTGACACCGAGACCTGAACAGATGCGGTTTTCAAAGATGCAAAGATCTCCACCTCGTGAGAAGAGGGACAAGCAGAAGTTGAAAAAGTCCTCGCTAAGGAAGTGAGGACAATTAGAAGACCCATGGGGAGGATACACAAGTTCGTGGTGAAGGAGAAGAGCCTCCTCATGGAAGAAGTTTGTGGAAGACGTACCAAAGACCGTGAAGCGTGGAGGCAGAAGATTAAAGGATTCCATCTTTGCCAGTCGACGGGGACGTCAACTGTTTAAGTGGGGGAGTGTGTCACGGACATATTTTTCCAAAGTGTGTTTACCTTTGGTTATATGCTCTGATTACCCCCAGTTTATCCCATCTTTACTTTGCATAACTAGTTTAGGTGTTTGCTTTCCATTCTACGTCATAAAGATTGGGTGTGACGTTTCGGCATTTTCATATGCAAGTCTGCCAGAGAAGAAAATGTTCAAAATGTACTATAGGGGAGGCATACCAGTTGAATC
The DNA here is from genome assembly GCF_000004075.3 of Cucumis sativus. Taxonomy (NCBI): domain Eukaryota; kingdom Viridiplantae; phylum Streptophyta; class Magnoliopsida; order Cucurbitales; family Cucurbitaceae; genus Cucumis; species Cucumis sativus. The sequence continues at coordinate 9,860,000 of NC_026658.2, forward strand.
CCCGCCCAAGCATTAGTTGTACTCTTTGCAAGCAACCATTTCTCCTTGCAATTGACACTCTTTAATGCTTATTGTAACGTCTATTTCAATGTATTTCTTTCTTTTCCGCGTTTTATAAATAAAATTTCCCTAAAACGCAAAGGAAGGTTACGACTGTTGGAATTTTTTGTCCTAAAACTCGTAGTTTGTAAATCATATTCTATTCAATAAAGTTGTTATTGAGAAATTAAAATATTATAATCTTAAATCCAATAAATCAAAGTTCCAAGGCTATTTTTTGAATAAACTTGAACTTTATGTGTAAACATAAACGTGGATCAAGTTCGAGTATATAGCCTAAATAGTCTATAGTATATGAAATAAAGGTTGGGCGCCTTATTTTGAGAGACTATGGATGCGGCCCACTTTGTAGTACAAACGATGTGATCCTAATCGTTCATGTAGAGACATGAAAGTGGGGGCATCCTATGTAAAATGTTTACATAAGACTGAACCATGAATTAGTCATTTTTACGTTATAACACCGTTTACTGTTTAAAACTGACTATCTCAATTATTGATGACCTAGGTAACTTAGTCTTAATCCTGAGTTAACTATGAACTCCTGTTCATACGAGATTATCCTTAGATCTGCATAGGTGAGGGCAGCTCATCAGCGTTGGCCCAATAAGCCTCCCATTTCAGGGGTAAGATCGGGTGGATAGCTGGGAACATAGGGTACAAGATGGAATTCACTCCTACCCGCTTTAGGGTTAGTAGATAGGTTGCTCTCTTAAGCACTGAATCCAAGTCTTGAACAAGGGGCCCCACCCTCTCATTGGCCCGAGAGGGATTAAGTTTATAGGTTGAACCTTAAACCAATTGTTCAATAGTGGATTAGTGGGACTTAAGGAGCAAGATGTAATCTTGGGGGTAAAACGGTATTTTGACCCAGCCAAGGTTACGAGCAACCTGTGAAGGATTAACTTACTGATTATGGTTTTATCAAATGGACACAAATATATCTATAGTGAGGGGAGTGCAACTACGGGACTTTAGTGGAATGACCCGTTAGTTAACGAATGTTGATTAACTCGGTTTAAAAGAGTTTAGCTAGTTAATCTTGAATCGTTGGAGCCCATGATCTATAGGTCCATTAGGTTCCTCTGCTAGCTCATATGGATTAAACTTAGAACAGTGTGATGAAATAAGTCGAATTGTTCGAATAGGGAGAAGAAAGGAAAACCGACATATACAGTGATATAATCGTCGGTCTTCTAATTAGAAATAGAGCTTTATGTTTTACATACTATAAGTATGAATGCGGATTCATACTAAGAAGCTCGGAATTGGTCAAAAATAGTAAAAAGTCAAAATGTTGACTTTTGACTTTGAAAAGTCAAACTTTGACCGGCCTTATATTCAAATGTGATTTGAATTTTGGAAAAATGAATGCGGATTCATGCTCGGGAGGTTGGAATTAGTCAAGACGGACAAAATGGTAAAAAGTCAAAATATTGACTTTTGACTTAGAAAAGTCAAAGTTTGACTTTTGACTAGAAAAATCTAATGACCATTTTACCCTTGGACTAAGTTAGTGGGAAAATCCAACATTTTGTTGGATAATCCCACTAACTCTTAGTGGGATATGTGGCTATATGAGATATAGACACCTAGCCCACTAAGTTCCACTAATTGTTAGTGGAATATTAGGTGTTGAGATTTGGCAATTGAATTGCATGCATTTTTGCATGTAATTAGGCTATAAATAGAGATGTTTTCAAATGTTGAAGGACTTTTGCCTCTTTTATCATTTTCATAATCTCAACAAAAGAAAAAAAAAAGCTTCCAATCTCATTTTATCTCCATTACTTTCTACACCAAAATTGGGTCCCACAACCCGGTTCTTTGTCTAGAGGATAGCAGTTGAGTACTAGTGGTGGTCTCGGGTAGAATTGGTAAGAAGACATCAAACCTTTTGAAAGCTTCAAAGGTAATACTTCTTAAAACCCTAATTTGATTAGTTTATGGTTACATGTTAATTGTGGCAATTAGGGTAGAAATTCGATTCTTTTTCCGCTGTGCATGACTTAGTTCTATCAACGACATACATCGATGTTACCCATAACTATTGGATTTTGATCGACTAACTTGTTCGTGAGTTAGAACAAGTGCTGCACAATCGTCCGTCTCGAGGTTGAAACGCTACGATTGTGACACTTAGCATGTTGGGAGTAAGCTAAGGTGAATAGAAGGAGAAATGGTAAAAAGCTTATCATTGCATGAGAGAAAATGAAGACACTTATGAAGGCAAGATTTATCCCCCTAATAATGAGCAAACACTTTATAATCAATACCAAAGCCGTCGACATAGAGGTCAAACACTATAGTTGATTATATTGAAGAATTCCACCGTTTGAGAGCGCATACAAATCTAATGGAGAACGAGCGACATCTGATTGTCCATTTTATTGGCAGACTACGTTTTGACATCAAGAAGAATGTTAAGCTTGAACCATTTTTTTTACTTTATTCGAAGACATTACCTATGCATAATATTTTGAAGAATTGATTGAAGCTAGTTCAAAGAAACCTACTAGGGTGAAGTCCATGAGACAACTAGAATGGTAGAAGATCCATGACATCAAATAATGAGGCTTCTCATCCAACAAATGGGAAAGAACAAGAGAAGGAGAAAACTCTTAATCTGAATGGAAAGAAGGCAGAAAGTAACTCGAAGAAGCAATGGAAGAATCCCTATCAACGGTCCAACTTAAGCAAGTGTTTTAATTTTAGTGTGGCAAAACAAGACATCTCTCCAATTCTTGTCCTTATCGAAGAACTGTAGCATTCTTGAATGAAGGGGATGATTCAAATAATGATCAAGACGAAGAGATCCTTGAACTAGATGATGGGGAGAGAATTTCTTGTGTTTTTCATAAGGCCTTGATAGCACCAAGGAGAGATAATTTTCACTAACAAAGGCATAACTTATTCAAAACCAAATGCACCATTCAGAATAAGGCCTGTAATGTGATTATCGATAGTGGCAGCGATGAGAATTTTGTAGTTAATAAATTAATTTTTGCATTTAACCTTGAAACAGAATCTCATCCAAACCCTTATAAGATTGACTTGATCAAGAAAGGAGAAGACACACGAGTGAATGAAATTTTCTCGGATCCACTATTAATTGGAGGAAGCTACAAGGATCAAATTGTGTGTAATATACTTAATATGGATGTGTACCATATTTTAATTGGAAGGCCTTGGCAATATGACACTAATCAGTCCATAAGGGAAGGAAGAATATATATGAGTTTTAGTGGATGGACAAGAAGATAGTCTTATTGCCAATAAATAAAAAGAATGAAGATGACATCAATACAAAGCAATCAGGCAACCATTTCTTTATCACTATAAGTGGAAATCAATTTGATAAAGAGAGAAATCGATATTTTGGGTCTTGTAATTGCATACCATGCTTCAAAAGAACATTTCTTTGGAAATATTCCTCCAAAAATTAAAGATCTATTGGATCAATATCCAAGAATCAAGGAAGAAACTTTCAAGCTCCTTCCTTTGCGTGACATACAATATAACATTGATCTTGTTCCTAGATTCTCGCTTCTTGATCCTCTTCCTCATTATAGGATGAGTCCAAATGAATAAGTCATCTTACACCAACATATTGAAGAGCTCTTAGAGAAAGGACATATACAGCTGAGTATGAGCACCTATGTAGTTCTAACATTAATAACTCAAACAAAAATGGTAGCTGGAGGATGTGTGTTGATAGCAAGACCATTAATCGAATAACAGCCAGCCAGATACCAATTCTCTATCCCTCGAACCAATGATTTACTAAATCAATTAGGAGGAGCTATTATCTTTTCAAAGGTGGATTTGAAGAGTGGCTACCACCAAATATGTATTCAACCATGGAACGAATGAAAAATTGCCTTTAAAATAAATGAAAGGTTGTTGGAATGACTTGTGATGCCTTTTGGTCTCTCTAATTGTAACGCCTCAGGTCCAAGATTCGAACTAGGATTTGGAATTCGGATCTCCACTATTCTCTTGCGACCTGACAACATCATCCTTACTATCCTTCAAGACTTATTAGAGTGAAAGTTCTCCTTACAAACCAACACGAGTCCTTTCAGCATGCTTTGTCCTCACTCATATGCATCCTAGGAAAATTCTCAAGAGGTCACCCAACATAGAATTACTCCAAGCTAAGTACACTTAACTTTGAAGTTTCTATGATCGAGCTACCGAAAAGGAAGGTGCACTTTGTTGGTATAGGTATTAACTTTTAATTCTTTTAAGTCTTTCTTAACATTACTTTCATATCCTCATAATCCCTCTCATTCAGATGTGATATCGGTTCATTCATGTTTCCCTCCTGATCTCGAGCGTTACATGCTCCAAGCACGTTTATGCATCTAATGCACCAAGTACTCCACTCCTTAAATAAATTTGTTGTTTATTTTGATGATATTTTGGTGTATAGCATAAGCGAGGAAGATCATTATCAGCACCTAAAGCTAGTATTCAAAGCTTTGGAGGAGAATGGGTTATACATCAACATGAAGAAATGTACAATTTGTACTAAAAAGATATCATTCGAATGTTTCATCATTAACAATAGTTTTGGTGCTTCATCATTAACAATAGTTTTGGTGTATAGCATAAGCGAGGAAGATCATTATCAGCACCTAAAGCTAGTATCCAAAGCTTTGGAGGAGAATGGGTTATACATCAACATGAAGAAATGTACAATTTGTACTAAAAAGATATCATTCGAAGGCTTCATCATTAACAATAGTAAAGTACAGAGGAATGAAGTAAAAGTTGAAACTATTACTGATTGGCCAATTCCAAAGTCAAAAAAAGAAGTGCAAGCCTTTGTGGGATTGACATCCTTCTACATAAAATTCATAAAAACCTTCAGTTCTATAACAACTCTCATAACAAATTGCTTAAAGAAAAAAAGGTTTTTGTAGGGAAGTTGTCAGCAGAACAACTTTGATGTTATTAAACTAAACTCACCAGTCTTCAAGTCTTGAAGCTACCCAAATTTGATAATCCCTTTGAGGCTACAATGGATACTTGTAGAGCTGGAATATGAGCTGTTTTGTCTCAAGGAGGCCATCTAGGGGAGTTCTTTAGTGAAAAACTGAGCATTCCTAGATTGGAGTACCTATGAGCAGAAATTATATGCTCTAGTAAGGGCTTTGAGGCAATGGAAACACTACCTTTTATCCAAAGCATTTGTCTTGCTTGCATACCACTTCTCCTTGAAATGCTTGTAAGCCCAAAAATTATTAACAAAATGCAAGTTCGCTAGATAGCTTACATCCAATGATTTGAGTTTTCTATCAATCACCAAGTCGAGAAGAAGAATAAAGTAGTTTATGCTTTGAGTAGAAAAGTTATCTTATTAACCATTCTCTCGGCTGAGATTATTTGATTCCTCTTCAAAGATGCATTTGATCATCTTCTAGAACTGTATGAAGATGATGAAGATTTTGGGAAAATATGACATGACTGCATTAACCATCTCCATAAGGAATACTTCCCATAATATTGAAGGTTTCCTTTTCAAAGGTGGTCAACTTTGCATTCCTCAAGCATCCTAAGGAAAGCTCTAATCAAAGAAGCTCATGTTGGAGGTTTAGTTGGCCACTTTGGTTAGGATGAAACTTTCCACATAATCAATAAAAGATTCTTCTAGTTGCAAGCAAGAAGAAATACTAATAATTTTGTGAAAAGATGTGTCGTGTGCCAAAGAGCTAAAGGGGTCTTCAACTAATGTCAACCTGTATACTCCCCTACCAATTCCTATGAGTATCTGGGAAGACTTTTCAGTAGATTTTGTTGTTGGATTGTCCAAAACAGAAACTGGATTCAATGTTGTAATGGTAGTATTGGACATATTCACCAAGATAGCCCATTTCCAAGCTTGCAAGAAGACCAATGATGTTGTTAATATTGCTACTCTTTTCTTTAGAGAGGTTGTGAGACTCCATAAAATTCTTAAGACTTTTGTTCTGATAGGGATGCTAAGTTCCCAAGCCACTTTTGGAGAACACTCCGAAACAAATTTGACATTACACTCAAGTTTAGTACTACCTCACACCCTCAAATTGACAACCACATTGAAGTTACTACTAGATCTTTGGGAAACTTAATTCGATGTTTGAGTGGAACACACCCAAAACAATAGAACATGGCCCTTGCCTAATATGAACTTTCCTTCAATAATATGAAGAACAAAACCATCAACAAATGCCCCTTTGACGTTGTCTATATACTAAAGCCCCTAGACTCACTTTTGATTTAGCTAACTTACCTACTAGTGTGGATATACAAAATGAAGCAGAAGAGATGGCAGATCGCATACAGAAGCTTCATAAAGAAGTTCATGACCACTTACTAATAATAATAAATAAATAACATCATATAAAGAAGAGAAAGATAAGAAGAGAATAGAAGTTCACTTTTAAGTAGAAGATCTTGGCACACTTAAGAAAAAAAGATTTTCATCTAAAACTTATGGAAAGCTAAATGATAATCAGATTGGCCTTTCCAAAGTGATAGCAAAATATGATCCTAATGCCTACAAAATTGAACAATCGGAAAAACTGAATATCAATCCAGTTTTTAATGTGGTCTGACCTAGCTCGACGAATATTACGCCCCAAATAATTTCAAGCTTGCTAACCCAATTTGAGGACGAGCCTAGTTTTAGGGAAGTGGATTATGGTGTAAACAAAGTTGTATTGTTTAGGTACTGTAGTTAAAGATTGATTGTTAGTTGTTGTAGTTAAAGATTGTTTAGTTATTTAGTTAGTAACTAACTCTTTTTGTATTAAATCTTCCTTCTAAATAAAGCTCTTCTCTCTCGTTGTGGGGTAGAATACTATTCATACAAAATATCTTTTGGTAGTTTATGTCATATTCTTAATAGTAATTTAGAATTATATCTTTGGGATAAAATAAACATATAAAATGCAATATATTTGATTTCAGACCACCAAAAATATTTACAACAAAAATGATAATACAATAAATGACAAATTATAAAAATTGTTACTTCCGCAAACTATCCATCTTAAAATATTAGATTCATGAACTTTTACAAGAATTAAAATTGAACGCTTAACCTCGTAAAAAATTGTACCAAAAAATTATAAAATTCAAACTCTTTGAATGTTCATGAATTAAAATTAAACCCTTAAGATCAATTTGACCCAATCTTAATACTTACTAAATTTGAGAGTTTAATTTTTAAAATTAAAAGTTTAAACATATAATTTACAAGTACCCAGACGTGGTAGACTCATTTTTACAATTTACTCGTGAACATAAAATCACAAAATTTATTCTCCTTACTTTTTAACTCTTTATTACAGTAAACCCATTAAATTAGATTTTATCTCTCTTTGGCCTAATGTTTTTTTACTCTCCTTCTAATTAACGTATCCAATGAAAAAATGTCTTACTTTGACATAAAATCTAAAATATTATTTTTAAAAAAGACTAAAAAATAGTTGGTCTAACTCTATCATAACTTACTGTTAAATAACTCGACTCATTTTGATAATGCTCACTACTAAAGTTTGTACATTAATCGAAAAACTTTACATTTTTTTTCTCTCGCTTTCCCTTTCTCCAATGTTTTCTAAGTCGAGACCAAACAACTATGCATCCTAAACACATACTCCCTAATTCCAATATATTAATTAAAACTCTAAAACTCAACTGAGAACCCTAAACTATTGCAAAGAGAACACAAATAATGTGCAAAAGAAAATAAATCTCATGGAGAAGGCAAAAGGGGTAAACTTGACCTAAAATTGGATCTAAATTTGAAAAACATGTGAGGATCATGCCTAGAAAGTAGAAAGATAAGAGAGAGAAAATGATTTATTTTTCTATGGATGGGATTTGATTGAAATACATTGTCTTGATGTATTTGTATGTAATTGGGTAATGAGAAGACAACAAAAGGAGTAAGTTCACAATAGGGAAACTCATTTGTGCACCTACTCCCACTATATCCAACTAATCAATGAAGTTAGACATGTGGCCTTGTTTGTTCCAATATGAGGATCCAATACTTACTCCTATGAATCAAAAACTTTTCCCAAGGAGACCAAGAAGGTTAAGCAACGACAACTTTAGGCCCATTTATATAACTAAATTGACACACATGATGTTATTTTATTGTAGTGGCGGACAAGTGAGAAAATGTCAAGATTCTAGATTTAGGGTTCTAAGTTTAAAGTAGGATCTAAGAACATACTTAGCTAAGACTAAGTTTAAAGTAGAATCAAGATACTCATTAAATACATTTTGGCTATCAAAGGCCTTGTTAATGTTGTTTGTTTCTATCATGTTCCTCGAGTGAAAAACAAAGTCACTCATGCTTTAGCGTCTTTCACATCCTCTTGAAGTTGTTATTTCTTTTGAAAATATGTTTTTCTAGATTGGCTCCTCCCTCTTTGTGAAGAGGTGTTGTGTGTAAATTTTATTGATTGCTTTTGTTCTTTGGCCTAAGAAAATAGGATAAAAATAGATAGATATATTTGTTGATGTATCCATAAATTAGTTGGTTCAACTTCAATACTAAAGTTTAATAGGTATATCAAATATTTTTAATATGTACATATAAATCCTACAAAATATCATTGATTAATCTCACTATGAAAATACACCTTAATCACCAAATCTATTGCTTACTTTGAATGTAAAAACAACTTAATTATTATTTAAATATTTTTTTTTTATAATTTGTTTATTTACATAAATATATGTTGATATACCTCTACCTATCCATATATCTATAAAACTTGATATCGAAATTGACGTGTTGAAGGTTTCTCTAGGCAAGGTCTAAAAAAATTGAGTAGGCTTAAACTCAAGGAAAATTGAGAGGAGTAATAGGTAAAACATAAATGCATGTCCCCCAAAGAGAAAAGGCAAAGCTTTCGCCTTTTAGTCGATTAGCTGAACGAATGAATGTATACCAATTTTGATAGAAATTTATTCAGAGCTAAAACTGGAATGTTGAAACCTTGAGTGCCAAAACAACCCTAATATCATTAGAATTATACATAACCACAAACATGCGTTAGAGGGTAAGGATTTATAAATATCCTCGTTCGACAACCCCATATGGAAGGAGTAAGTAATCTTCTAAGGAAAGCCCTAACTTTACTTTTATGTGCTTCTAACTTAAGAAATCAAAATGTGTAGTAAGCTTGACACCAGGTCAATGTGAGGAACTCTCATGGAAGTTAGCAACTTGCAAAAGCAAGATGAGATTAGAAGAAGCAGACAAGTAGATAATTTGATTGAAGGCCACGACATCCACGAAAGTGTGTGAGTTTCCCACGCCAACATCAAATATTTCAATACTTAGCTCAAAATTGAAGTTGGTATTTAAGTCTAAAATCAATCCAAAAATTAATTGATATTGGAAATATAATTATATACTATAAATGTAAATATTCATACTATACATAGGTTACGAATTATTATATTACTCTCATTCAATTCCATGCTACATTCATTCTATTGAATTTCATAGTAACATATATATATATATATATATATATACTATGACATGTCCTATAAATAAAGGTGTGATACCTTTGTAAGATAAACCACAATTAAGTTCAATTGTTATTATTTATTTTCGATCTTCGATACTTTTCTCTCTTGTTTTACTTGAGTGTTATTATTTATATTATTCTTATTTTATAACACGTCGCACAAGTCTCTACAACTATGAAGGTTTTATAGAAATTGATTTTAATTCATGCTAAAGACATGTTAGAATTTTTTCCATATTTTTTAAGGTATTTAGAATTTCGTTCAAATATAATAAGTATTTAAAATTTTTCCATTTATGAGTTAGGAAGGGGATCTAATGGACATACAGATCAAAAGCTACAATGATATGAGATTAATTGGCTAAACTCATTAACCACATTAATCAATATTCGTTAACTATGTGTACACTCCACTAAAAACTCACAGCTGAAGAACTCTTCTCACTGTAGATATATTTTGTGTCCATAAATATAGACCAATAACAGTAAGTTAGTCTTTCACGAGTGTCCGTAACACCAACTGGGTCAAATTATCGTTTTACCCCGGAGTTACCTCTAGTCCTTAAATACTAGTGCTTCTCTAATGAACAATTTGTTTATAGTCCAACCAATAAAGAGAAACTCATCTTATGACACATAAATGGTAGGGTCATTTCTTCAAGTTCCGAAGACACCATTTAAGGGAACACTCATCCACTTACCTTAAAGTCGAGAAGGAGTGATCTTCATCTTGTGTAATTATGTTTCCAGCTTCCCACTCAATCATGTCTCCAAAATGATAAGTATATTGAGTCAGTGATCTGGCCACTCTCACCCGTACAAATCAAAGGACAATCTCTCGAAAACAGGAGTTCATAATACACTCAGGATTAAGACTAAGTTACATGGGTCATTTTAATGAAATAGAAACCGAACTAGTTAACAGAGTTACATCTAGTGGTTTCTATTTCGTAGTTCGATCTTATGCAAACTCATTGCATAGGATACCCTCACTCGCATGTGACCTACACGAACGCTTTGGATCATTGCGTTTGTATTGAATACAAAGTGATTTGTATCCATAGTGTTACCAAGATAAGGTACCAAACCTTATCCGTACACTATAGACCTTTCAAGCTGATCTTTAACACTGATTCCTGTATGTCTCTACATACTGTTCAAAACTCATCAAACAGCTTATGATGTTAGTTTATTGGATTTGGGTTATTAAGACAAAACTAATAATATAATCAATAACATTTATTAATAACAGTCAATGAATTATATTTACAATCTACGAGTTTTATGACATAAATCTCAACACATTTAACACTTAGTATAACATTCCTTTAAAAGAAACAAGATACAACTCAAAACACAATATGACTCTTCTTGCTTAGCTTTTACATGATATGTGAGTTGCAAGTGGCTACTACTAAAATTATGTGTTTCACGTATGACACAATAGGCGATCAAGGCTACAAGTTCAACTTTGGATGTCCTTTTCTATCTGAAGGAGAAAGGAGGATAAAACAAAACATTTGAAAGATTAGAAGAAAATTTCTAGTGAGTGAGATCTTTTATCAACACCTTTAATAAGTTCAATTTGCCTTAACTTGTTACAAACTATTTTGTCAAATCATGCAATACAAATAATATGTGTTTCAATAGTAAAATATTGAATCTAAAAATCAATCATTTCGATGTTTTAGGCGATTCAACACAATTCAAATTTAATCATCAAACATTCATAAATTGGATAGAAATCATTTACGTATAAATCATGTATAAAAGTTCATATCGCACAGCACACATTTTATCAAACTCATTGTATCATCATAATGCATAATCATTATGCATAGTTAATTGCATCACTGTACTCTTCCTCAGCTCAAGCATTTACCACACTCTTTTTCTGAGTTGCAACTATGTGAAGAGTCTCAACTAATGTGTCTTCTAATGTCAGATCATATAACAAGCAAAGGGCAACCCATACCAGATCACATTGCAAGTATGAGACATTCTATTTCAAATCACACAACAAGAATAGACCATATTATCACAGATCATATAGCAAGTATGAGACATTCTATTTCAGATCACATAGCAAAAAATAGAGCATCTTATCATAGATCACACCACATGGATAAGGCATCCCACACCAAAAGACACAGCAAGTGTGTGAAAATCTCATCGCATAGGTTACACAAGATCATCTCATTTCATTTCATCATTTTAATTCATGTTAAATCCCATTAATTTATAAATCACATTCATTTTAAGAAATGAGAGAGCATAAGCAAAACCACGTAACTAGAGTTTCCATAAAAATACATTTAAGGATTTAAACACATTAGAAATCCTTTTATTTTTGGAAAATATTTTTAGAAAGAACCACTCACAATCAATTGACTTTTTCGCCTAGCTCCTTATCTTTAATTATGGTAACTAAACAATACAACTTTGTTTCCACCAAAATAAAATAAAAAATACGGGATAGTGTGAATTAGGGGTGTTACAGTTCAGTTTGGTTTCAAGCTGAAAACGTACCAAACCACAATATGCAAAAAAAAAATCTCATATGAAATTGAACCGAACCGCACGTTTGTTTCAAACCGAATCAAAATCGAACTGCATATACGGTTAAGTTTCGATTCAGTTTTAATTTTAGAGAATCCCAGACAACCAAAGCATCGAGTTCGATAAAATTTGCCTTTCTGTTTTAAATCTCAAATAATCTTTGGCCATCAAAGCTCTAAGTTCGATAAATTTACCGCTCTGTTTTAAATTTTGGACAATCTCGGGCCACCAAAGCACTAAGTTCCAGAAACTTTGCCATTATGTTTTAAGTCTCGAAAAATCTGAGGTTATCAAAGCATCAAGTTTGATAAAATTTGCTTTTCTGTTTTAAATTCTGACAATCTTGGGCCACCAAAACACTGAGTTCTATAAAAATTTTCTTTCTATTTGAGATCAGTGGATCTTAGGTCAACATATTTAACCGAGTTTTATAAACAAAACTTTTATGAACATTTGTTTAAATTTATTAAATTTATTAACTTTTTTAAATGAAGCAGTCCGATTCGGTTTTAGAATCGGTTTAAAACATTAAACCGAACTAAACCGCATAAGAAACAGTTTAACACAAACCGCACCTAATCACATACAATCAGTTTCGGTTCGATTTCGATTGGGTTTGGTTTAATTTGTCAAATCGATTCGGTTTTTAAATATTTTATAAACACCTCTAGTGTGTATAAAGCTTTTAAAAGAGGAAGCCAAAAATAGTATAAATTTGATAATTGACACTTATATATATATATATATATATATATATATATATATATCTAGTAAGATGAACCAAAATATTTATAAACATAACAATATTTTAGTGTCTACTAGCGATAGCTAGTAATTAATGTGTACTAATAGACATGAATAATGAAATAGTAGTCAAAGATTGTAATATTTTGTTGTACATATAAATATTTTTAATAGTTTTATTATTTAGAACAATTTCTACATGGTGCATGATTATAATAAATGGGTTTTTAACAATAAACTATTTACCTTTCATACGGAAAAAATTACTAAAAGACAAGGGTAAATATTTTTTCTTTTTGTTGTTTTTGACAATTTCTCATATATAATAATTGTATAATATTTATTTTATTTGACAAGTTTTATTTAACTATTGTAGTTATTTTGGAAGTTGAGCTAGTTACAAACATACCATTAACTTTTCACACTTAAAACTATTTTGCACATCTAAACACAAATGAGAGAATCCTTTGTTTTGGTCAATAATCTACGCTTGTCTCGTGGATGTTAATTGTACATCATTATCACCTTTTATCAATTCTATTCATCATCAATTATAATAGAGGCCAAAAGGAACGCAACAATTGAATTATTTCATTACAACTTAAATAAGTAATTATCTTTTCGTCATCTCATCTTTCAAACATTGAAATTGAGTTGCTCATAATTGATAATGATAATTGATATTTTATCTATCAAACTATGTTCGGATTCACATCTTATTATAAACGGATGAAAAAAGAAATTCACATGATAGTGAAAGTATAATGAAGTAACTGCTTGAGATGCTCATATATGTGTACTTGTCCACAGTAGTGTCATAATTTTGCACACTTTTATACATTGTTTTTTCAATCATTTGAAGGACCTTCTTCCATTTTTCTTCCTATGCTTTATATCTTCATGTTTCAATACTGTTTCTCTTCTCATAGTTATACTTTCCTTTTAAAATATGTGGGTGAAAATTATATCCAATACCAAAGACAAATGACAAAGTTTTACGTTACAGACTTTAGGTCAATTTCTAAAACTTATGAAGATAAAATAAACGTTGATACAACTATCACCAAGTATGAAACTTACTATCAAATATAAATTTCCACTGCAGATCCATTGGTTAGTTCAAGAATTAAATTTGTAAGTATTAAAGTTTAAAACAATAAATTCAAACTTCAAAATTCGTTAACTAAATTTGTCCAAAGTAGTGTCATAATTTTGCATACTTTTTTTTTCTATATATTTGGTTTTTTCAATCCTTGGAAGGATCTTCAAAATTCCAAATTTTGCAATATAAAAGTACATAGTTAAAAAATATAACACTATTTTTTTTAATTCAATAAATGAACTCATTCAAATCTCCAAACATAAGCCTCTCTTATAATTACGTTTGATATTGTTTATTTGTGTACTACACATGCAACTCACATCCAATTTTGTAAACAAAAGTCGCAATCCAATTGAAAAGCCAAAGGGTAATCAATGCTTTGAAAAATCACAACTTAAACGTTACCTTTTGGATTTAAGTTTCTGCTACACAATAATGGATCTATCAATGAAATCTAATTACAATTAAACCAATTTTCATTACTAAAATAGTCCCTATAAATTCAATTCATTTTCAAATATATAAATTAAAAAAAAAAACTAAAATATTTATCAATATAATAAAATTTAAATTTAGCCACAAGGATATGATGTCACTTTTATAACTTTTAAAAGTGAATCTAAATTTTGTTCAATTAAGGGTAAGATACTACACATTGCCATTATGATTACAAAATGTGAAGGTGAGAATTGGCTTTTAACCGATATAATATCTTAACCCACTGGAGTATGGTAAAGTTAGGGTTACATATTTTTTTAAAGTTGATCCACTCACAAACTCAAATAAACAAAAAGAATTTGAGAGCAAAAAGAGAATTATTTAAAAGGCAAAGATAATTTGGTATACAATGGACATGAGAAAAAGGCTATAATCATAACAAGAAGAATATCAAGCTCAAAAGCTTTGACATTATGATTGGTGGGGAAGGCCATCAAAGAAAAAGGGAAAAATGATAATAACACAAAGATGATATTATCAAAATCAAAAAACAACACTATATAGAATTTTTATTAAAAAAAAATCATAAGGAAAAAGAAAGAACCTCAGTAACGGGGAATATGGTTGTTGGTGACCGCCGCCGCCGCCGCCGCCGCATGATGATGAAACGGCGGCTTCCAAGCTGAGGCCGTGAGCAAACAAAGATCCTTCCACCCAAGTTTCAAAGTACCATTGTCTTCTACAAGCGTATACCCATCGGAAGGGAACATTCCGAGGAGGAGAGTGGCCTGAGTTGCAGCATTTCCGGCGAGGGAAATCCCCTTAAACCCAGATTGCTGCAGTTTTTCTCTCCAGTTTTGGAACTTCACTTCGCCGCTCCTCGACGGCCCTCCGACAGCCAACACGTTTCTGATTTCCCTTGATAACAGTTGCTGCTCCACTAAATGTCTTTCTTCACTCTCTTCGCCATAGCTCACACCTAATGAGTCAAACAGTGCTGAATAGTAATGAATGGCTTCAACGAATCTCCCCAAGAAAGAGCCTGTGTGGCTCAGATCTTGTTCCACCACCGTCACAACTTTCGGAGCCAATCTGATAAATCAAATTCACAAACAGATATAGCAATGTTTGAATATATACTTCGTAAGCAACATGTAAACAAATCAATTATTCAGTCAAATGTCAAAGTTTTGAAAAACTGCAGCCTTTTCCTGTGGATTTCAGAGATAACAATGAAATTAACGTAACCCACATACCAATGTTCCAAACCCACATACCAATGTTCCAAACCCACATATCAATGATCCAAACCCACATGAAAGATTTGAAAGAGAAGATGAAAAAAGGGAAAGCTGTCTTTCTAAGCAAATTTATACTTGTTTTATGGACTTATATGGTGTGCTGAACAACTATTCATCATTTTAAACAAGCGACAAGGTAAGAATTAGAGTAAGAATCAGTATTGATCATGAACAAATACTTACCAAAAATAATTTAATTAATGGTGAAAACCCCAGGAATATATGAAAGTTGAATTACCAATTACCTTTGCAAAAGCCATAGCGTATTGGAATCGGAACCAGTAACTTCATAAAGAGAATGCTGCATCCAATGAACAGCAACGGCTTCTCTCTTGCTCACGTTGAGCCTTTCCAAGTCTAGATTGCCAATTTTATCAGCCACGGGAAAGAAATCAAACGGAAGGCCAAGCTTCTCAGCAAATTCAGTGAGGCGTTTGCCAGTGGCTTCAAGAACTTCCTGAGAGGTCCCCAGCCCTGTAAGGCGGACGTACGGCGGCCCACCGGGTCTAGACGCCAAGATGTGGAACAGGCCAGGCCATTGAAGTCCTTGCATGATGTCTAGATCTATGATGTGAACTCTCTCTTCTCTTTCAAAAGCTTCTTGTATGGCTTGATTGGCTGTGAAATGTGAGAATTTGACAAATGGGCTTATGCCATTGAAGATTTGGAAGGCCGAGGCTATTTTCTGGCTGTGTGTATGGGGCACCAACGACGGCGGCAGAGCTGCATATATGCCCAAACAAGAGCTCACAAGCCTCGCCGACATTGCTTCAGAGAAATACGCCGCCACCCTCTGGGCCGATGTGCCGAACGGTGTCGATAGCTCGGAGATTTCCAAGAGCATCTTGTTGGCTTCTTCTAAATTATCAGCTGAAACGGCTTCTGCGCATTGAAGAAGCAAAGTCAAGAGATGTAGCCCTTCCTCGTCTCTCTTCTGCTGCCTCATCTCCTCTTTTATCTCTCTAATCAGCAAAGCAGTCGCTGAAGGGTTATTGCTCGTCGATGGTGGTGCTGGAGCTGGCTGTGCAGCCGCCGCCGCCTTAGTACAAGAGTTCTGCTGTTCTGATTGTGGCTTAGAAGGGACATGATTTAAAGAAACAAGCGACGACGGTGTAACGGACGATAGATTAAGTTGATGATGACCAGGGAGGCGCTGTAAGGCATCCTCGCCGGCGGCAGCGGCGGAGGGAGTGGGGACAGGCGGAGGGGTCGCCCCCCATTGAAGGTACGGCTCATGAAACGGCGGCTGAGAGGGAAAATTAGAAAGATTATGCAGAGAAGTAGAATCGAGATTAAGCTTTAGTCCAGAACAATCATGTTCTTGTTCATGCTGCTCTTGGTTAAACTGCCTCTGCTGCAACCCCAGTCCAGCAACCGGCGCCGGCAACGGCAAAGGGGACTTTCTCACTCGATGATCCTCAGTAGCGAAGTTAGGAACACTAGGGTCCGTCAAAGTACGAAGACGAAACTCAAGAAGATTCGCAAGATTTGGGTTACACGGGTAGATAATCTCACGAACGTTCTGAATGAGCTGAGGAATGGATATGGCAGTGGAGCTATGGATTAAGTCCTTAATGATACCGTCGATCCAAGCAGTGGCGGAGGAATCGTCCATAGGAGAAGAAGCGGCGGCGATAATGGAGGTAGTAGCAGTAGTAGGAGGATTATGAAGAAGAACCTGAGATGGATTAGGAAGAGGAAAAGGGTTATTACGAGTATTTAACTTATTATGGTGGTGATTTGATTCCGGTGGAAACAAAGGCAAGCCAGAAAAACCACAGACTGCAGGATTCTGCAAATGGTGATGGTGGGGTTGAGGACGAAGAACAGGAAGAGTACTATCAAGAAGATTGTTGTTGGAGGTAGTGGAAGAGACCGTGGCATCAGAACCAGAAGGAGGGTTTGATAAATTTGACCCTTCGATTACAACTGACGTCAGAGCGGTTAAATTATGCACAACAGTGGAGTGGTTGCCGCCATGGCTAGGGTTTGAAGAAGAACAATAATTCACATTCGTCTTATTTTCTCCAAAAGGACGATCAGAGGCTAGAGTCCGCCGGCAAAACCGTGGATGAACAGCAGTAGTACCTCCACTACCGCCGCCGCCGCCGCCGCCGCCGCTGTCGAGTCCTTCAATCTCCATCTCCGAGGCGATTCTCTTCCTCACCATTTTTCCAACCGGCAATCTTGGTTGAGGAACCTGAACAATCTGTTGATGATTAAGTTCGTCACTACCGTTGCTATTAGTGGAAGCACTAGTCAAAGGACTATCATCAAAACCGCCATTAACACCACGGGGGGTGGAATCGTTGAGCAAAGCGTAAGCAGCCATTGAAGGAAAGAAGGAAGTAAAATGTAAGAGTAAGAGGTATGGCAATGGTGGTGAATGTTGCTCTTCATAAAGAATGAAGAAGAAGGAGTAATGGGTAAGAGTAACACCATTAACGCGGATTTTGAAGAGTGATATTGAAGATCCAAACAGAAAACGGCACGAAGATTGGGACAGCAAATTGAGGATTCTTCTCTCTCTCTCTCTCTCTCTCCGATGGAGGGCAAGAACACGAGACCCTATGAGGGCTTGATGCTTTTTAATAATGCAAAGTACGCGGAAGCCATGGATTTTGGATGCATCTGATTGAGAGATTTGAGAGAGCTTTTTGAAATGGGGGAAAAGGGGAGAAAATTATTAAACAATATCGAGAAGAGGGAACTGAAAAAGAAATAGTATTAAAATGAAAGATGAGAGAATTTTCAGATTCTTTTATTTATTTCTTCTCCTTAGGGCTACAGTTTAAAGCAAGAGGTTCTTCAATGTCGTATCCATGGCGGAAATGGAGAAACAGAACCGACCCACCACCGTAGAAGCTTGAAAATTTATTTCCAAAATATCTATTTGAAAATCACTACTCAACCTCCCATTTCCCCCAAATATTTGCTTTTTGAGTTTTCCTTTTCTTTTTTTTCTCTCTTTAGTTTTCAACCCATTATACTTTTAATCATCTATTCTCAAAACTTTCCTATATGCATGATGGATTGAAAAATTGAGTACATTTACGTCATAAAAAAGCTTAAAAAATTCAAATATTTTTAAATACATATATATTAAAAATTAAAAATAAACTCTTCCATGATCGAGGTATATTTGAACACCTACTCAACTTGGAAACAGTTTAGTTATAAAACCAAACCTATCTATTACACTCAAGGTATACTAAATCTTAATTTTCGCATTAAAGTTAATTTTTAAAATTAATTAAATGGTAATAAAAATGAAAAAAGTATTCTAAATGATAAAAGTTTTGAAAATATCTACAGATATAGCAAATTCTTACCATTATGATATAGACAAATACATTATTATAATTTATAAATATTTTGATTTAATTTGATATATTAATAATAAGAATGCTAATAATTAACAAAGTCTTTTTAAAATGAAATAGACCAACAATCACCACTAAATATAAGATTTATTGAAATTTGAACAAACAACTAAATGTGGACTATCATACTTAATATCAATTTAAGTGTGGATGACGTTCTAAAAAAATTATTGTTGTGGATAAAAAAAATACTAATTACAAAATATAATAGTTTTATATAAACTCCCTTCTTTTCGATTTAATTCTTTTAAATTTATTTATATTTATAATTTTTTTAAAATGATGTTATATACTTAGTTATCTAATTGTCACATCTACAATTATCTCATAAAAATTTGAAACAATATATTACATCTTTTTTGTTTGATTCCATTATAAATGTTTATAGATTAAATTTATAATCAAACTATTTTCAAATATAATAAAATACATAAAATATATTAGTGTCTATTTTTTATAAAATCTAAAATCATATTATATTTCATAAATATTTTAGTAATTATCCATTACAATCATTTTTATTTATATTTTTAAAGAAACAATATCTTTTTCGGATTGTAATTCCTACAAGAAATCACCAAAGGAAACAAAACTAGTAAAAGGGATGTAAAAGAACAGTGGAATTGATAGAAATGGGCTAGTAACTTTTTTCTAAGAATAAATTAGTAGTGAAACATTTGGACCATTCATCATTTGATCTTTTGATCTTTAATCTATGTTGTTTTGGAGTTGAGCTAAACTATATTTGTTGGGTATGGTTAGAGGGAGTGGTTTTTGGCAATTAATTTAATATGAATTTGGTTAATATTAGTTGAATTGTTGATTAGGTATTCTACCAAGTTGGTCTTAACATTTACTCATGTGCTCAAATTATACTTTTCTTCGTTAATGCTTTTAATATGGTTGAGATTACTTTATCAAACATTCCAATTGAATATTGAAAAATATATATATATTTCAAAATAATAATTATTTTAATTTTTTTTAATAAAAAATTGTTAAAAGTTAAGTAAGAAAGGATATTATTTTCAAACGAATTAATTTTAAAATTAAATACTTTCCAACTAAATGCATTACAAGAATTTTCAAACTATAAGTAATTTATTGGAATTGTGTGACATAAACTTGATCTCACATCTAATAGATATGTTTGAATGAGATAAAAGAATTAAAGTTGTATTAAGTAAAATATATATATATATATAAAAAATCCATTTTATTATTATTGTTTTTTAGAGCATGTAGACTCAAATTTGAAGCTTACATGATACAAGTTGATGTCAATTGAGCTATTACACATGATGACATCGATTTTTATATTGTGAAATTTTGAAATGTTTTATTTTAACTCTTTTAATTTCCCTTGGAAAATGACTAGCCAACTATCTAATTAGTACATGATTAGAAGATAGATTTGGTTTTTACAACACCATTTTCATGTAGTTGATATGAAAAAGAATGTGTAAAGAATAATTACATGAATGAGGATGTACCCAATAGCTTTCAAGTAAAAAGTGACTAACATAACTTAATTTTGTTCAACGTTTGGCAAGACATTATTAATTTGTATTGTAGGAGTTATAAGAAGGAAGGAAGATTTTTTAGAGATATTTCCAAAAATGATACAAATTCCAAGGTGTTTTGAGTGAAATACACAGAACTTAGGTGTGTGTCTGTACTTTAGTATAAAAATGTAATAAAATGTAAAGAATAATAAGATGTTTGGATGTTTATTCCTGGTTACTTCATTAATGAGATGTACTAAGTTTATTGATTTTTTTTTTCTTTTAAAAAGAAAACATATTAAGGTTTAGAAATATTATTCTAAGAAATTCTGAATTTGACTTCTCAAAAAGAGAAATTAAAAAAAAAAAAAAAAATTCCTTCCATTAGACGATATGATGATAAAGGTAGCAGACCAGGAACTTGGTCTACTCAACTCTCCCCTTTTCTTTACCAATAGATTTTTTCAATAATAATTATTATTTATTTTAATTATTTTATATACCACAGTCTATTTAAATAAAGTAAACGGTCATATTTGCTATATTTGTTGTTGTTTTTTTTATAAGTTTATCACTTTAAACAAAATAAATCAAAATATTTATAAGCTACATCAAAATTTTAGATTGTATTATTTATAGTCTTCTATCACTATAACATATCAATAACTATCCGTCATAAAATTTGCTATAGGTTGTAAATATTGTGTAACATCTCTTACTTTTAAAATTTTTTCATTTTTTTAAAAAAAAACTAATTATACTTCATACAAAAATGACAAAAATTCATTATAATTTTTTTGTATGAAATATAAATATTTGATCTATTTTGCAATTTTGGACTAATTTATTATTATTATTATTATTATTATTATTATTATTACTATTATTATTATTATTATTATTATTATTATTATTAAACCACAAAACTCTTATTTCTTTTTATAATTTACCCTTTTAATTGTGATTGTATTTTTTTTAGATGTATTGAAAGTATAAAGGAGTAAATTGGAAAGGGAAATTGCAATAGATAACAAAAATATTTAGAAAAAAACAATGAATGACATCTCTTTTTTTTTCATATTAATGAAAAGTAATTGGTGATATCATACGGTTATCAAAACACTGATAACCACTATTGATTTTTAAATTTGTTACTTTTGCAATTTAAAAAATGTAGTGATATAAAATCTATTATTATAAGTTTTTTTTGCTATTTTTGCACGCGGTCTAATTTGAAATGCATGAGCTTAATATTTGATAGTACAAAATTGTGTGTTTAGTGAGTTGTATTAATTTTGACAAAGTATTACTAATTTTGAGAAAGTTAAGCTACATTTGTAATATATTTGGTCAACTTTCTAGATTTTGTTCTTATTAACTAATGTTGTTATCCTTCATAAATAATTTAATGCTTGTACTGATAAAACCTGTAAATGAATAAATGAACTCTTTACAACCTGTTTATAAGTACCAAAGTCCAAATTGATAAAGGAACATATATATATATATATATATATATATATATTCCATTATATATGTGTGTGTATGTGAGAAAGAAAAAGAATAGTAAATATAGATGATGGAGGGATTGGAATGATACATCAATCACTGTTTACAGAGAAGAGGTTAATTTAAAATTTAGAAAGTAAATAGTGAAAGTAATGTAATTGGAAGAAGAGAAGTGACATAGAAAAGGGAAAACTAAGAAAAAGCAAAAGTGCATTGGAAAATCCCCATATAAGTTTGAAAAGGTTAAGCAAAAAGGGATAGGTAAAAAAGGTAGCATATAAAATAAAATGAATTAAATATGAATAATAAGAAAAGTAAAGGTGGGGGCGATTGGAATGCGAGAAGATTGACATTATATAATATCTACACAACACATTACTTTCTTTTATATAAATATAATACTCAAAATCTAAACATTGTGAGAAGAAGTCAAATATATGGGGAAATGGAAGCCAAAAGTATGTTGGAAAGAAAAATAAAACATTTAAATACTATAGTTCTTTTAGATCTATACTATATAAATTAAAAAGAATTGATCATTAGAAAATAGTAAAGAACGTATTATCTTTTACAAATATTTATAAAAGATGGTGAACCCGAACCATACACAAATATACGAACATATATACGGATGTTGTATATATTAAAAGAGAAAAGAAGGAAGAGTATGTGAGTGGAAAATGAGAAAAACATTTAGAGGTGCGGAAGGGCAGAGCAGAGCAGAGCAGCGCAGCGCAGAAGAAGGGGCGGCGGCATGATCGAGGAAGAAGGAGCTGTCAATATATTGAAAAATGTGCACAAATTCAAAGCTTTGTGTTTGACATTTTGCTTACTTCTTCTCCTTATACTCTTTTCATTTTTCTTTTCACCATTTTCTTCTTGATCTTTTATGCATGTGACTTCATTCTACACTTATTATTATTATTATTATTTACCATTTTCAATTCCAAAAATATCAAATATCAAATATCAAAAGTGGGTTAACTTTCCAACATGCCTTGCCAATGCTACCTAATGTCCTCAACTTTACTTTTAATTGGGTCTACTCTCTATATCTTACCTACACACTTTTTTCTTTTTACATCATTTTGTCATATTTTAAGCATTATGTTGTTTTTAGATTAGTGAGTGTTCTAAATATGGTTCAATGCTATTGTTTATTATATTTATGGTAGACATAACTATAGGTTAGTAGTCATTTTGGTAGATTTTGAATATCATCTATCTATGCATCTCTTCTCACTGCTCACATAAAAAATATTGAAATACTCTAGAAAAAAAAAAGTAAAATTTATCATATGACAAATTACCAGACAGTTTGGTATGATGAATCGACATATGTGATGTTCAGAATATACTTACATTTTTTTTTTATTTTGGTATATGAGTTTTAGGTTCAAATTCTCATTTGTTATACTAAAAATGTTACACTATAGTAAAGAAGGAGGGAAATAAAATAATAAAAGGTAAAAAACTAATTTAAAACAATGGTTTTAGAAGTTTAACTAAGGTATGTGAATTTATTTAAACTTATGAAACTATTTTCGGTCAAATTTGAATTAAGTCAACATTTACCCATTCGTAATAAAAAAAAATAGTTTGATTGTACTGTCTTAATGAGCCACAATCTCTAACAAAGTCACGTCACTTTCTATCTATTTATTTATAATTATTAATGTCACATTTACGGTTAATATTTAGGATCAAAATGGTATCGATAAAAATAAATATAAAAGATTCATATTTCTCATATTGTAGTTGCACCCATGACTATTTTAACTGGTGGATCTTATATAAATTCAAAACATAATTAAATTGATTACGACAAACTTGAGATTATGAAACACATGAACAGCAAAAATAAGGTAACGATGTAAATCAAAATTTCATATTACATTTAATTTACTATTTTGTTTTTGAGTAGGCTAAAGGTGACCTAAGTTCTAAAAACATGGAATTATAATTTGGTCCCAATAGTTAAAAAGAAAAAAAAGAAGTTTGTATATGGTCCCTAAAACCTAGTCAAAGTTGATAGGTCAAACCTATAATCATGATATTAAATGCGAAAACCCATTCTCGATTGGCGTGACAATGAACTATGCCTATCATTCCAAGGCATAATCCAATCTGAAAAAAGGGAGAAACGTGTGGGTTTTAGGTTTAGGGTGTGTAAAAATATATGTGTATGGTTTGTGAGGGTTAAGTAGGGAGTAGATTACAAGGTATACATTGAAATTAATCAAAACATCTGAAGATGCCATATTACAATAGTTTAAATATACTAATTTAATCTTTTCATATTTTTGCATACACAACATAGTATAGATGATTGTTTTAATTTTAAATTTTCATCACTTTCCCTTATGAAACTATTTCTTGTTCTATTATTGATCTAAACAAATCCATTTGTTTAGGTTACAGATTTGAACATTAATTTGAAAAGACCAATATTGCCCAAAAACAATAGATTTTAAAATTGGATGAAATATTCCTTTTATAAAATTGAAATGTCAATTTATATCAAAGTTTCTATTACATTTACATAAACTATTCAACAATTAAATGTAAGTTTGGGAGTGAATTAGGAGGAAAGCCACTTTTTTCCATAGAGTATTATTTTCTTTTTCTTTTTCATAATTGATGTTCCACAAAGGTTGAAATTTATCTTTAAAAAGAAATGGAAACTCAATTAGACTTGACTTTTCAACAAGCAGATGGAATGTGATTTAGTGAGATGGTTGACCAAGAAGTGTCCTAAATTTAGCCCCATAAATTGAAATCACCTTTTCTTTTATATGCATATCTTCTTTTTTAAAAACATATACACTGGAAACTAGGAGGATTAACATATTCAAAGCTTGGGTGTGAGACACATGTGTGTGTGTGTGTGTATATATTGAAAGTCATATCCTGGTAGATTAAAGTATGTAGGAATGATTAGGGGATGGATGAAAGTACGGGGACCAAACATATTTTTGAATTTATGTAATAATTAGGCCTTTGAAAAAATAAAAAGGAGAATAGAAGAAGGAGAATGACAAATCAGAAGAAGAGTAGGGATAGAGATTTTGGTTTTGGCGTGAAAAAAGTGGAAACCTTTCCTTTTTCTTTTTTTTTTCTTTCTTTCTATTTTTTTTTTTAATTGCCCAAACAGCAAACCTCTGACGCTGTCGCCGACGTTTCTATGAAAAATCCAACACGTGAGACTTTCGGATAGGTACCTCACGTTTCTTTTCTTTGCAAATTGGCCCCTCTTCCATATCCTATCATTGTGTTTCTTTTTACTTTCTCCTCCCCTCCTCCCTCATCTCTTCCAATTTTCACGTCTTAATAAATATATATATAATTAAAAGGAAAATCAATTTTCCTTTTGTATGTTTAAATTTTTTAAGTCTAATTGCCTTTATTTAAATATTTTACAAATTTACTTAAATCTCTTCAATTTGTTACATCACGTTTTAACGATTCACATACTTTATAGTTCTAATGGTATATTTGAATTTGTCATATCATGCTTTCTCTTTTAACAATCAACAATTTTCTCTTTTAGGCTGTGGATGAAGGTAACGATATATTGTTAGTGATGAATCTCTACGTTGATTCTGTATTATTTATGGTTTTGGTTTTGTTTATATATTTGATTGTTGATTCCTTTCCATGGTTGGAGATTTATAAATATTTTTCATTTGATTGTGTTTGTTTAATATTGGCTAAAACCCATCAACAAATAACTAAGTTTTCCTTTTTCTTGAAACCCACTAAGTTTTTTCTTTGTAAAATAGAAATTACTTGTATAAATGAGAAATTGCCACCGCATCCATTCAATTCAAACATTTCTCTCTAGTATTAAGTTAACTTTTGTGTTTGAACAAGTTTCGTACATTTGTGAAAATCATGAACTAATTATTGTAAAATGAAGTATTAACTGAATTTAACGTATAAATTGATTTAGGTTGGAATTTTTGTTTTAAAACTCATCGTTTGTAATCATATTCTATTCAATAAAGTCGTTATTGATAAATTTAATACTATAATCTTAAACAATAAACTAAGGGTCCAATGCTATTTTGAGTAAAAAAACTTTATGTAAAGGCATAAACATGGACCAAACTCGAGTATATAACCTAAATAATCTACAATATACAAATAGGGTTGGACACCTTATTTTGAGGACACTATGGATGTAGTATGTTTTGTAGTTAATATAAATGATGTGATCTTGAATCATTTATGTCATCATTTATGTAGAGACAAGAAAGTTGGGGACATTCTATGTAAAGAGTAAAACTGAACCATGAAATAGTTACTTTTACATTATAACGTCGTTTACTATTTAAAATCGACTATTTTGATTATTGATGACTTAGATAACTTAATCTTAATCCTTAGCTAACTATGAACTTAAATTGACATGAGATTATCCTTAGATCTGCATAGGTAAGGACAATTCATTAGCGTTGGCTTAATAAGCCTCCCATTTCAGGATAAGATCGGGTGGATAACTGGGAACATAGGGTGCAAGATGAAATTCACTCCTACCCGCTTTAAGGTTAATAGATTGGTCCTTTTCTTAAGGATTGAATCCAAGTCTTGAAAAAGGAGTCATATCCTCTCATTGGCTCAAGAGGGATTCAGTTTATAGGTTGGACCTTAAACCAATTGTTCAATAGTGGATTAGTGAGACTTAAGGAGCAAGATGTAGTCTTGGGAGTAAGACAATGTCTTTAAATCCACAACTCAAGATTTTAGTTTCAATACTCACATATAAAACGTTGTATGAGTTTTACAATTTGATTAAATCAAATGTAAAATTAAATATATTTTAACAATCAATTTGCAAACACATAAGTTACATATATGATTAAAGAAAAGCACCCACATTCTTTGAACTTTATGTTTAAATTCAGGAAAGATGAATGGCGGTGGTGAGAAAATAAATTATGAATACACCAAACACTAATCACATTGTAAAGTACATCCTCATCTTCTCTAGTCAGCATATAGAGTGAAAACCTGGAGTTTGAGTGAAGAAGAACCCTTCCCCATCTCCCCTTAACTTGTCATATCTTTTCGTTTTCTTCCATTTTTTATTTTTTTTACATTGTATGTGCTCATATTGTACAGTAGACGAAAGCCTTCATTCTTTAATACAATGTATATTTTTATACACTTTTCAATTCATCCATCTATGTACTGTTCATTTTTCTTTACGTTATTTGTAGTTTAGGTTTATGATGCATGCTTGATAAGAAGTTTTACTTCTAATGCTTATCATGTTAGCCGAGCTATTTTTATCACTTGGTCAGTGTATGTCGCTAACTGTCCGGGTAAGTAGCAAGAATGTGCCTAACACGCGCAAGGAAGAGTTTTATCAACCTTGCGAGATGACTTCCTTCATTTGGATCATGAAAAGTGAACAAGTGTGGACACTAGGCACCAAAAGGTTATTGTCCTTAAATGCAAAGTTCTATAAGTAGTATAAGTCATTTGGATCCTGAAAGGAGACCAAGTGTGGCATTCAATGACTCTAAGAGGAGCATGTATTAATCATAAGCTAATTTAGTGATTATATCGCATTGAGGTGGTTGTATAGCTTATTCACCTGATAATATTAGACATTTCTTCACCCCCTTCCTTTATGCAAGTTAGTTCGTTCACTCCTCCATTGACATAACCACTTTCATTAATTCAACTTCGCAGCAACTCTAGGACACTTATGTAGTTATGATTCTTTTTATATTCTTTTAACTCATTTGTCATAACGCCTAGCTAATGAGTAGATCCTAGAACTAAACTTTGATATTAATATTTTGTGTTCAACCCTAGTTTATCTGAGAAAACCTATTGTTTTTATTACACTTGGACAAACAATAGAAAAATTTGCACAAGGACTTGAAAATAGAGGTGGAGACACTGAGAGCATTTTGCATGCGATGATCATGTCCACTCACATGATGAAGAGAATATTGGAAAGCATTTTGCATGCAATGATCTGTATTCAATGACACGTTAGTACACCACAAACATACAAACTATAGTTAGATTGTACAATTTTAGTCTGATTAGATAAGTCTGTGTGCCATAATTCAAGGCAAGTTTTTGAAAATATTGTTCTAAAAGACAACATAACTTATTCCACATTAAGTCCTATGAAACACAACTCTAATTTCAAAACAATCAAATCCACAACCAATACATCTTTGGTGTGAGAATTTCATGAAATCCACAAGTAAGTTTTTAGCGTCGTTGTCGGGGAATTGGTTTTTCAAACATTAGAGTAGGGTTTTTACTTTGATTTTAGGCGAAACACTTGATTTTGGTGAATCACGCGTTTAGCTGAAGAACATGTGAAGAGATTCAAGGTAATTTGTGATTGCTGGAACCAGCCTCAAGGTTAAATGCATCTTTCGGTTTGTGATGTCAATGAATGCATTTAATTGCAAATGAAGTTAACAACTTTAAGATGCATGAATTTACAGATATCTGGTCTGATTAAAGGCGTCAAAGGAAGTGTCCCCGAGTTTAGTTCAATAGGAATTATATCTCAAACTGACAACGCGACAAGGACAAAAAACGATCATCTGGACATTGCAATATAATGAATGATCGGGAGTAGAGACTTATTGTGAGGAACAATCATGACACAAAGAGTCATATCGCAAATGATCAAGAAAGTTCATAAGACATAATGTGGATAGGAAAGCTATATAGAGCATAATTCGATGATACCACAACTCTTCCTCACCATAGAGTCTGAATGCAAGGATGCAACTATAACATGTAACTTTTCCATATTTTCTATAACTGCATCCATAATTATATATATATATATATATATATCATACCTGTAAATTCGTTGTAGTTCTTTTATACTTGTAAATTAGTTTTGAAGTTTAAGTTGTATATTCTTCTCAATATGAGGAGCATGAGTTATCCGAGATGTCTATAGGCTAGAAAAAAAAGATGTATGCGATAAAGCCATTATGCGAGAAGGTAGCGTCAAAACGAATGAGGCATTTTGATCTTCTTGCAAGGTGTGGCTAAGTTTAGGGTTTCATTGGGAGTCATTAGGGTTTTAGGGAACGCAAAACGTCTCATCTCTTTTTAAAATTTGAATTTAAAAAGTAATGATTAGCCTGACCATCGAGAAATGAATCGTTTGCATCAGACTTTCATTTCACATTGATTGACGCATGACTTTAACCCCACGATAACCACACCTTAACTCAATTAAGAACGCTTATTTAGACCACTCAAGAACCCTTACTCCTAACTTTTTTAGCCAAACACTTCTTAAGAATGTACCTCCCTTGCGTTCCAGGTGTGGTGGCGACTTGGACAGCTCCAACGCTTTTAAGCGAAGCGCTAGCACGCTTAAACTAATTAAACTTAGACTTTTCTCAAGCTTAAACTTAAACTTTAGTTAAAGGGAATGCTAGAACGCACTCCTTAAAACTTAGGCTCTATTTAGCAAGTACTTGCTATGCGACATGACAATGCACACAAATAAGCTTGGGAGAACTTAACAACTTTATTCATTTAATAAAAAACTTAGTACAAGTATAAGGCAATGGTTGATGAACTTATAAACTTAAACCCCAACACCTTGCACAACTCTTATCGCCTAGCACAACAAAGTGACTCACCTTCTCTATGTGACCTATTTGCTTTGTTTACTCGGGGAAGGGAAACTTAAAACGTAAGTCTAATGCTTAGTGAGTGACATATTAGAAAAACCTTTGGGGAATACAAGTACATGCATACAGTCACTTTACGAGATCAACTTCTCACCGCTTTAACATGTGCTAAAATACAATAAACACCATACCAGTCTCTACTTATTCCTTTCGCTTGGACATTGAATCTTCTTCACGCATAGACTACCGTGATGATTCTCATTTCACTACTAGCATCCATGAAGAATTCATGTTCAACTCTAGTTGCTCAGGCAGTCAGCTCGAATGCAGACCTCTCAACGCACCCAACCATCTTCTCGCCATGCAGACCAGTCAACGCATGGTTGCCTTAACTCTTATGAGTACATAACAACTAGCTCATAATAAGAATAAAGCTAATGCTTTACTCGCATAAAAACATTTCATTCAAGAAACATAAAATAAATACTTTTACTTAGAAACAAACTTTCAAACGATCATGTTTTTTTTATAAATCATAATAAATAATATAACAAGCACTTCACTATACATAACATGACTTTGAAATCTTTGTTCTCTTATTTGGAAGGGTCATTCATGTCACTCATAGAAACTAAAATGATTCCTCCTAACCCTCGTGAGAGTGGAGACACAACCACTGTGTTACAACCATACTTTGTTTAAAATAAAACATTATGTAATATATATTATAATTTGACACTTCAAAG
The DNA here is from genome assembly GCF_000004075.3 of Cucumis sativus. Lineage (NCBI taxonomy): Eukaryota > Viridiplantae > Streptophyta > Magnoliopsida > Cucurbitales > Cucurbitaceae > Cucumis > Cucumis sativus. Next base: position 9,890,529 of record NC_026658.2, read on the forward strand.
TTAATATTAAAATACAAAAAAATGATAATTAATGTGAAGGGGGGAATGTGCCGCCCGCTGGCCTCTACGTAAATTTATTAGTGCTTACAAGTGTAAGTTTAACATTTCCTCTAAACATGCTTAACTTAAACTTAACACGTGTTAGCTGACTAATCCTTCAGGTTTAACACTTAACTGACTCCTCTTCGCCTAGCTCGTCACCTAACAATTGGTTAAGTGTTTGCTGCCACATTCCCTTCTCCACTTTCTTTTTCACCTAGCTCTTCCTCTCGCTTAACCCAAAACACCTACTATACATCTCTTCTTGTGTTACTTTATCATAGGGCATTGCGTAGCTTTATTACGTGTACTACTCTTCCTCATATCGCCTAGTCAGAACACACGTTTCTTCCTCAAATTGCGTAGGACTTCTATAGCTTCCTTCTTCACAACCTCTTTACTTTAGAACACGAGCTTTACGGTAGGCTTGACATTCTTGCTACTGAGGCACCCGACCTTATCCAAGTTAATCTTTTGTCTAGAAGCTTTTTTTTGTATAAACTCAGGAACGAATGAATATGCTTGCATTCATGAATCGAAGCTTTGAAAAAGATCAAACTATCATATGCAAAAAACACAGGCGAGAGACAAGAAAGGAGTGATGATTTATTTTGAAACCATGGATAAGAGAGAGATCCTTTCCTATGAATCAATGTGGTGAAGCCTTCAACACATGTTAGGAGTACAAGTTAATTTTTTTCATCTTTGATGACTTTTGAAATTGTATAAAATGATACTTTTTTTAGGATAGTATAAAATGATTTTTCACGTAAGTAATCAAAATCATTTAAAATATTTTACAGATAGTATAAGGATACACAAAAAGTGGTATATACATATACATACATATACATACGTGTATATATATATATAAAAGTATTTAAAATTAATTAGTTTAAAAGTCATTTTATGGTGTTTAAAATTAATTAGTTTAAAAGTCATTTTATGGTGTACTTTGTTTAACTTTTCAAGTATTTTAAACTTCTCTTAAAAAAAGTTTGAGTGATTCGTGAAAATAACTTTTAAAATATTAGTTTACAGAATACATGGGCTTAATTTTGAAAGAAACACTTGGAATAAACTTTTAAAATATTGGCTTAATTTTGAGAGAAACACTTCCGAATAAACTTTTAGAATAATGTTTTTTTTAAGTGTTTAAAAGTAAATCTCTCTCATTTGTATAATTCATAAAATTAACAAAAAAAAATGTCACTAGTTATCTACCTCACTCTCACCATGGTTGTTGCCTCACTACCATTGTTGCCCTCTTCCAACAACTTACTCGTGCGAGACTTCCAACAACCATCTTTGATGGCATCTATTGACAACCAACTTTGGTAGCTACCCTAACGACCACAAAAAAAATGACCTAACTCTAGTGATTAGCATTTGCAGCCACGACCACAATCACTCTAAATATTGACATTCTGTTTCTTAATCTCAAATTAATTAATTAATATTTTGATGATAAAAAAATTCAATCAATTTAGTAGTAATTTGAGTGTTTCGATGTGCCTATAATGTAGAACTTGAAACAACAATTCCAACGCAATATGATTCGTCTAAATCGAAGTTCAAATGAAGAAGTTATAACCAAAACAAGCTTAATGAAAAAATACCGAGCAATGACGTAGTGGCAAAATTATTCAAAGCAATTGAATTAAAAAGGTAACACTTGGAATCTTGAGGGTGTGACACTTAGTTGTTTTTTTTTTAAAAAAAATTGGATTTGAGTTGGTTTTATTTTAAAAAGAAAATGAATTGAAAAAGAAAACTTTAATATTATTTTATGTTTGTGTCTAATGGGGGATTTTTTAAAAAGGTGGTGAACTTGTTTTCGTTCGGTTTTAAAAGAAATTGTTTCGTGAAAATCTTTAATATTATATTTTTGTATAAGGACGACTAGTTGAGTTTAAATCTCATCATTTATTTTTCTTTTACCAGATTGAATGGATCAAATTGATTTTAGATTTTGGTAGATCATTTGAATTTAACATCTTTCCTCTCCCTATTTACACACATCTTTTTCTTCAAATTAATATACATATTTGAAACAACTTTCGTTATTTTCAATCCTCTGTAACTCATAATGCTTCTATTTTTGCTCTCTTTAAGCTTCGTTTTCTTAATTTTTTTTCATTTAATTCTTGAGAGATTTATACTCGATTGTGAGTTTGATTAGTTGTGAGTGCTTCAAATTTGTAAATCTACTCTTCGAGAGAGTTAATTTCATCTTGTTTTTCATCATTTCCAAATCTATTGCTAAAGGGATTGTTCTTAATCCTTAAAAAAGACCTTTGTGAACGGTTTGATCATGATCCATGGAAACGATTGAGTTTGCTTTTGATTTCATAAAAATAGCAGTAGCAAATAATTTTGATCTCTAATCCATGGAAGAGTCGGTTTGAAGTTTTAGTGACATACCAAATAGGAGCTTGGGAAGTGGACATAGGCTGGTTATGTCGAACCACTATCAATTTCTCTATCCCTTCTCCTATTTAGTTTTGCAATTAATTTGTTGATATTAGTTCATTACATAAAATTAATTGCTACAAACTTGTGCTTGAATTTTTTTATACCAATTTCTCTATCCCTTGTTAGGTGACATGAGCAACAAGGACGAATCTGTATGTTCTCAGATGCTGTTATTACAGTAGTCTAAAGTGAAGTAATGAGACCAAACGTAGAGAACGATTTGAGATCCTTGACGAAAGGAATGATTGTGACTAATGGGTGTTTATGTGAAATGTATATTGATGTGATTTGCGAGTTGATCTGATTCTATTGTCAAAATAATTACACGTGTTTCAATGTGTTTATGCAAAATGATGTGTTTATTGATAAACTGATCAGTTGAAATTTATGATTTGGTGAAAAAGATTTATCAAAGGGTATATTACTACAAAATCTAATTTACTTGACACTAGGTACTCTTACATTAAAAAAACGTCAAGTATAGTTTTAAAAAAGTGAAGTTTTCACGAAATTTTTTGAACTATTTTAAGTTAGTTTTTATATTTGTGTCAAGTATAGCAAACTTTTACTTGAAGCGAACAAAACGACAAGTATAGTTTGAAGAAAGCAAAATTTTTACGATTTTTTTTGGATTATTTAATGTTAGCTTTTACTTGATGGTTTTTTCAACGTCAAGTATAGTGTCGAATTTACTTGACGTTGTTTTATCGTCGAGTATAGTGCAAATTTTACTTGACATTTTTTTCACGTCAAATATAGTTAATATTTACTTGACGCAAAAACAACGTCAAATATAGTTAACATTTTTATTTTAACAAATATAAAAATATAAAAATACTTTTTATTTCCCTCATTTCATTAAATAAAAATATAAAAATACTTTTTATTTCTCTCCTTTCATTAAATAAAATTATTAAAACAAACTTATTAAAATATAAGAGAATTTTTAAACATGATATATTTTACAAAATATTTACAAGTTACACCAAACTGTATCACAAATGACCATTGATATCCTATAGTGATAGAATCGAGAATTTTGCAATGACTTGTAAATATTTTAATTTATTTTACTATTTTAAAAAATGTCTATGAAATAAATTTATTAAGAATTATTTTAATAAAATAAACCAATTAAAAATTTTCTCCCTCCTCTCCTTTCATTTCAACCCTCACACCCCATGCCATTTTCACCATCACCATCTCCAAACCCTCACGCCTACAACTGCGACTCTCCATCTCCACAGTATATACCAACTCTCCACCTTTTGTCGACCCACGACCCACGACCACTCCGACGGTGACTCACTGCATTACAGTGACACACGACACTCTGACTCCAACCCACAACGTTTTTATTTCTATCTAACAAGGTTTATATTGTTTGGGTTCACTTGAGGCTTTTCTGAAACGTTGGTGCTTTGCGAAGACTTCTTTGCATTTGAATCTTCATTAATATTGTTGACAACAATTTTGTGGTGATATTATTAGATATAAGAGTGATTTCCACCGTTCCCCAATTTTCTTTAGAAAATATTTTTGAACATCCATGCTATAGATGCATGTTTGAATCTATTAACTAATCTAAAATGTTGATAAAAGAAAATCTTTCTCCCTTTCATCACTAGATTTAAGATGAATGAATTTGAATATTTTCTCATGAATCCTCGATACCAACCTCTGTGATTTGGGTTTTGCAATCTCTTTTTGCTGAACTAGTAAACATGGTTTTTTAAGTTTGAAATTCTGATAAATCCCACCATTTCAAATTATAGTCAATTTTAAATTTTCAATGTACATTCAAACACATAAATTTATTTAAAATTCTTCCAAATTCAAATGTTCCAAACATGGGTCACTATTACATGAACACTTAAATCTCTTTTTCTACTCTTCCTTCTTCAATACCCTTTTACCTTTTTTTTCCCTTAAAAAAACTATTTGACATTTGTTTATCTAAAACAAACAAACAAAGTTGCATAAGATATATAAACTATAATATACTTTTTGTTTATTTGATTATTTTATTTGTGTGTTAGGGGAGATTTTGATTTTAGATTTTTGTGATTTGTTTTACATGAACAAGATGAGGATATTTATATAATTTGTTCTAAAATCGTGATTTTCGAACCTAAAAACTTGAAGCGAATAGGTCTTAACGTGTTTCAGCATTTTTTTTAACTTTTAACTTTTTTATTTTAAAGTTATTTTTCTCATGAATTATCTTTTTGTTATGTTGAAGAAACAAGGGACAATATGGTGCTAAAACAGTTGTTGTGGATTTTTGTTAGCTTAAAGTGTTGTTATATATGCGTTTTCTAAGTTGATATTGTATTTTTTTTTTGTAGTAGTTTGATGAATGCCATGAGTTCATTTCAGTCATCCTGATACTAGATTCTTTCTTCGATTGTTGGTGCATGTTAATTTGATGAAGAGTAAATTGCTTGTTAATTTTAGCTTTAATTTCGATGTAAATGATCTTAAGACTAGAACACTTAGGCTAGATTGGGATTTGCTTGTTGATAGGATAAACTACTTTGCATAAATTTTATTGTTTTGTTTGACTGGGAAGTGATTAAATTTTTTATGAGAATGACTTTTGATTATTAATGTCATGTAGATGATTTTTAATATTATTGATATAATTGAAGTTGTATATTCTCATGCAAATAAAGTCCTTATAGTATACACAATAATACAATAATGGTGTGTAGCAGTTAGCAAATAGGAGTTGAAGAGAAGGATATAGGAAGTCATGTTTTGTGTGTATGTATAAATGTAATATATAATATAATTCTGAATTAAGTGAAAGATAGTCTAATTTTTTTGACAGATTTGAATAGTTGTTTTGATCAAGACATTGATAAATAATAATAGGTTTGTATTCTTTCAAACATACTTATCCACCATAAATGTGCGTTATTTGATTTAATTCATAAATTTTATATAAAAACAACTTCAAATTATATTTTAATTTGAAAAAAAAGGAGGAATTATTTGAGAAAGAAAGCCACCTAACATGTGTGTTTGATAGTCGAGTAAGCTTTTTAGGAAGAAGATGAACTTATTTGATGAATAATTGTTATAAGGTAAGCCCTTGAAGGTTATTTCTCATTTAATTAAGTCAAAGAAAGTTTCCAAGAGGATAACGAATATGTAAGTTAAGTATGTTTATGTTTCTTTTTTTTTTTTTATCATTAAAAAAATTAGTTCATTTCAATTTATATATACTTTCGATCATTTTTCAATCTCATAAGAATTTGAAAAAGACAAAAAAAAAAAAAAAAAAAAAACAATATTTTGGAAAGCGGTAAAGGTAAATATATTTATAAATAGTTTATAATTTAATTTAGCACATAATATAATATACATTATTATTTGGTTTTGTGTTGTAGTGTCTTCTACAAGTAGATACTGTTGAATGTAAATATTATGTCATGAGATACATGCGCAAAATCGTGAGTAAAGACACAAGTTATTATTATTGATTTGGTATGTTTTTAAACTACTTACATTGTAATGTTATAAATAGTATAATATGACTAATTTTTAATTTTAATAAAGCGTCGACTCAACTTTTTATGTTTTATAAATTGATAGGAGAAGTTCGTACTCATAGGCCGAATTGGATGAAGTACGAGCAGAGTGGGCTGAATTTTTAGCTCGATACATATGATAGACACACCTAGATATGATCTTGTTAATTTTGTAAATGGTTAACATATAGGAATGCCCATAACTTTTTTTTTTTTATGTAAATGTTTTGTTTATAGTCATTACGCTTACATACATGAGGCAATAAATCTAACGGGATAGACATAAGTTTTGGTAAACCAAGCATGTTTTGGTATACCAAGCATGTTCTTTGTTATATAAGATAACTATTATTATTGTTGATTTAGAATAGGCCACGTATAGGAAATTTTAGTTGACTATATTGGATTGGAATTATGTAATTGTTGATGACATTGCTGAGTTAATGAAGTTATTGTTAGTTTACTTATTATATTAAATTATGTCATTTTTTGTTGTGTAACTACTGGTTGGAGAGTTTATATTGTTGATGGATATATTTTATTGAAACAAATATACGTAATGTAGGAAACATGAATTGATTTTTTTTTATAATAAATGATATAGATGATGTTAAATACATGTCAAATATACTCGAATCAAATATACAATTTTACTTGACACTTTTTTAGTGTCAAGTGTACTATCTCACTTGTGGGTAAATAGTGTCAAGTATATTATCTTACTTGACATGTAAATAGTGTCAAGTAGATGTTCTTACTGAACGTGCAAAAATCGTCAAGTATAGGACTTTACTTGACACGTAATAAGCGTCAAGTGCAATAGATTACTTGACATTAATACAGTGTCAAGTAACTGTATACTTGACGGTGTTTTAGTGTTAAGTAATGTGACTATACTTGACAGTCGATTACTTGATGCTTTTAAGAACGTCAAGTATACGTTTACTTGACATCATATTAACATCAAGTAAACCAATTTCTGTAGTAGTATATTGTGAAAATGTTTTCATAAAACCTCACGTAAGTCTAGTCTTTTGGACTTACATTTTAAAATTTCATCTTCCAGGATCAGGTGTTTAGACTAAGTAGAGAAGAAGGTTGAAGGACTTGCAACGAGTTGAGAAAACTACAAGGCGTTTAAAAGTTTTGATTAATGTCATTTATTTTGGTCAAGGTCTTGAATTGTATGTTCATGTACTAAACGTCTGTTGTTGAATATATAAAAGTTTAAGTTGACTTCTGTTGCGTTAAGTTTTATCACGTAAAACATGCATGTTGTTTAAAGTAAAACATGAAGGAATTTTTAGACCCTACACACATAATTCTTCGGGTTGTAAATTTCATCAACCCAAATAACTCTTATTAAGAAATGAACCCAACCCAACCGTTGAAAGTAAACATTTTGCGTTGGATTGGTTCGGATTATTTGGGCCATTTATTTAATTCTTTTGTTTTAAAAATAAGTAAAATGTTAAGGGTCAACAACAAGAATAGCAATCCACAGCTTGCTATTTGGAAAAATAACAAAACCGTTTTTTTTTAAATGAGGAATTTGCAAAAACCCAAAATACTCCTATACATGTAGAATGTTAGCTACTTCTTAACTCTAAAATAAACCACAATTACACATTAATAACTTTGTAAACACAATTACACTTACACAACCGTCTAATAAAAATTTAGCAGACCCTTCATCTCTAGTTTCCTTTTTTTATTCTCCATCTTCCACCCTCATTTTCTTAAGTCTAGATTTGAGTTACATTCTATTTTCTTCAATCGAGCAAATCCTAAAATTACACTTTGAAGCTGCAAACCCTAATCTACACCCTCGTTTTTCCAACTTCATTCTCCATTTACATTTGAAGTATCAATCTCATTTTCAACTTCATTATACCTTTTTAAGAAGAAGAATATAAACAAATTATAGTCTCATTTAATTTGAAGCACACATAAACACTCATCTTCATTTTTCATCTTCCATCTTTGATCTTCAAGTCTACAACCTGCAATCTTTAGCATTTGGGATTGAAGAACAAAACCCTTCATTCGGAAGAACAAAGGTACAAAAGTTGCGGCTTCTTTCTCTCTTAGGGGAGATTTTGGCCGGTTTTTTCTCAATTTTTTTTTATATTATTTATTAATAAAATGTAGACAAGATTAGGGGAGAGTTTATCTTTAAAAAGATAGAATATCTTAGCCTATTTTGTTGGAAAGAAACTGAATAATATATCTTTTTAATATAATTTTTTCGTATAATTAAAAAGAGACGAAAGAGAAGACAACCATGACAAATGCAATATGATTGCGAGCTACAAGGGTAACTGGAAAAGGGACTGAAAACATGAAACAATCGAAAATTTAATCAGTGAAGAAGTATTCCATTTTCTTAAAAAAAATGTAATTATTTCAAATGTAGAATCATAGTAAGGAGAAACAAGAGATTGAAAATGAGAGAATGAGAAAAAAAAAAAACAAAACAATCAAGAAATTGGATATGAGTTCAAAATTTAAATTAAAAAATAAATTGAGATTTAATACGAATACTAGTTTTAATTTCCAAATTATTAAGGATTGAGATTAAACTAATAATATGGTATTTTGAAATAAAAAAAGCGAATAAAGTTGTTAAAATTTACAATCAAATTGTTAAATTATGAGATATTAGAAAGAAGTTAGGATAGGGGTTGGATACGTTAGCCTGTCGAAATTAATTACACTAGTAAGTGTATAACATAGATTAATTACGTTGAAGAAACTTTTGATAAGAGCGCAAATATTGAAATAATTACAATTTACGAGTGTGTATTTTGGTATTTTATAAAATACCATGCATGTGTCACATGTACATTTTGCAAAAAAAAAATGATTTTGCCATTTTTCAAAATGACCCCAAAAACAACTTATTTTTATATATTTATCTAAGATTAACAACTAATTTCAATTTATATGGTAAATACTTTGTTGTTTGAGTAAAACATAATGTCCCTAAAACTTTCAAAAGTAAAAAAATGTCCTTGAACTTTACAAAATTGTTAAAAAAAATACACTTCCTTAGATTTGAATGAAAATCATTAAAGTTTTGTTTAAAAAATACTATGTATTATCGAAAAGTTTTATAAATATCCAAACTTAAAAAAATATAGATTAAAAGAATACTCTCATTAATCTACTATACTTACACCAAATTTCTTACCATTCAAATCACACCCCATTACATTAAAAAAAATAGAATGAATTTATCCTACAATATTGTTAATAATAAATTAATCTTTTCAAAATCTAAGGGAAGTTTAAAAAATTTGAATTTCTTTTCTTGAAATTTAGCTAAAAAGTTCAAATTTTTCCTCAAGGGAAATGAAAGGAATTATAAAGAAACGGTGAGAAAACAACACATTTTCAAAATCTCAAAAACCAAAAATAGAAAAATGAAGTTTTTTCCTTTGTTAACAATTCCTTTTTAGTCAAAGTCCATAAGTTAAAAATAACTTTTCAAAATACTTTTTTAGATTTCAAAATTTTGTTTTATTTTTAAAAACATGAATAACAAAACAAATAACAAAACAAACAAATAAACCTTTAAACAAATGTGGTATCTATAACGTTATTTTTCAAATACCCAATACTATAAACCAAAGTCTCATTTGATAAATATTATTTGATTTTTGAAAAGTAAGTTTAATAAACACTATTTCTATCTGTTCGTTTATATGCTTTGATGTTTACATTTTAGTAGTGTCTTGTGAATCCAAACTAAAATTTGAAAACTAAAAAAAATAAATTTTATTTTATATTTTTGAGAAACTCAGCTAAGAATTCAAGGATGAATGATTAAGGAATATGATCATTTAAAAAACACAAAAAAAAAAAAATGATTATCAAACAAGTTTAATCAGTAAATGAAATTAAGATCAATAATTAAGACTTAAACTTGTAAATTTGTATTCAAAATGTTTAAATTTGTATATTTTCTAACTTAATAAACATTTTCTAAAGTCACAAATTGATTGGATACAAAATTCACAAGTCCAAAACTCTATTAAGTTAAAAAATTAAATTTGTGTTAGATAAAATTTACCAATTACTTCAAATAATGTTAAATAGTTCAGATACTTAGTAGCCACAAAATATTTTGAAGCTTAAAAAACTTATTCAATACAAACAAGAATAAAATGCTAATTTGATGTGTGAAAATTAAACTCAATTTCTATTTCCTTAGGTTTTCAAAACTAACACTTTTGGTGGTTGGGACTTAAATTTAGCCTATTTACTTGGTCTTCTAAATTTCAAAAGCGACATACTGAGATCTCCAAAGTTTGAATTTGGACATTTTTTTTTTTTTGCTTGTCTATGAAAATTGACTAAACTGTATGTTATCCAATTCACATAATTGAAAGTTGAAGGACTAAACTTGTAATTTAGCGGTTAAATATTGTTGAAGAGAAGAGAAGAGGACAACAAACAAAAATAGTACAAACAACAAAGAAGAAAGGGGTTTGGGAGAAGGAAACAAGTGAATGGGAGTTGAATAGGGTTAGGCCAACAAGTTTGAAGCCAAAATCTCTAGAAAACACATTGACCATAGTGCTACCTATTGGGCATTCAAATACCAAATCCTTTTCGAATTTTCACTCACTTTTTTTGACGGGATTCGTTTGTACCTTTATTACACTTCTTTCCTCAAACATTCACATGTGGACCTCTCTCTCCCTCTCTCTCTCTCTCTATTATTACTCTCTTTTTTGTACTCAAAGTCTATGGATATGTTTTTCTTTTTAGGTTTTTGAAAGTTTTGGGATTTAGAGGTGGGGGATGGAATGAGAGCAACAGATCCATGAGATTGATTGAACTGAGTTGTTTTTGTTTTGATTTCGATTGTATTTGTTAGTTTGTTCAGGTTTTATAGAGTATGTATTAAAGCAAAAAAGTAGTTTTTGTTAGTCTCATTTGGATACTTGATAGGTTTTGTGTGAGTTAGGACCAATTTTATTGCTTCCGTTTTTCTTTGGTTTTTTTGAGGAGTGAAATAATTGGAAAATCGTTTGCTTGTTTTGATTTTGATGTGTTTCGATTGTTTTTTTCTGAGTTGATTGTTTATTCGATTTTGTCGGTTTTGAATGTTTGGATTCAAAACATTTTGATATGGCTTTTATTTATTTATTTTTAATTTATCATGTAAATTAATAGGTCATTTTCAATGAGTTCGATAAAAATATTAAACGAATTAACTTGTACTTCATACTCTTAAGTGAATGCTACTCTATTTTTTCGAACTATTTGCTCCTTTTGATCATTTCTTTGTCATAACATTTCGACTCACCACAAAGAAAGCTAGAAATTTTATTCCAATCCATGATTAATGTTTTATCTTAATTTGGTTTTATAACTTTTAAGTTTGATATCATTCAAGTATATATATACTTTTTTACTATTATTGAACCACGTGGATGTGATAACATTTTTTTAGGAATGTGAAAGATAATGAAATCTTAAACTTTTTACCTTACAGAAGTAAACTTGAACTATGTTCAACCCAACACATTATTTTTTCACAAAATATAAAATAAGAACTCTTGGATATTATATTATGTAAGTCAAATTCATTTTAAACCTTAAATTTAGTGAAAAAAAAAGAAATTTTAAACCCAACTCATCCCTTTTGATTTGAAAGGAAGATATTTCCAAGAAAGAGAGAGAGAGAAATGAATACCAATTGAAAAGAAATACCAAAGAAGAAGCTAAAAAGCAAAGGACAAAAAGAAAATTCAAAAGGAGTAACAGAAAAAGAAGACAGTCTAAGAAACTACAAGTCCTTTCTTTCCATCGGGCCAACATGCATCAGTCACTGGGGAATTGAAGCACCTTCTTCTATTCATTCAACCAAAAGATTATATACATGGGTGACATCTACTATTGTACACCTACTTCATCTTTTCCTTTTAAAAAAAATTACCGGGATATATCTTAGATATGTATAGTCTTACAACTCATTTAATTGCTCAATCATAATTTACATTGTTATTTGTTTGTATATATATATTCAAAATTTTTCTATTGGATGGTTGAAATGGGGTGCAAAAGGATACAGTACAAACTAAGAATACACTCGAGTGTAGCTGAGATAATATAATCTAAGTATTGCTAAAAAAAGAAAGCTACAGATGTAAGTAAGCCACTCTATAATTCCTTACTGTGATGAAAAGGGAGTTGAATATTATACATTTTTTTGTTCTTGTGAGAGGGGGAGGTAATTATACACTGAAAGAAAGACCTCACTCTGCGAACACATGAGTGCAATTTTGAAAAGCTATTTCTTTAGCTAAACATTTATAATTTTTTAATTTTACAGGTTATGACTGTACTGTGAGACTTCTATGTTCTCAAACTAGGGTTTCTCTAGTTTTTGACATACAATTCAAGGATGAATTAGCGAAAGAAAGATGGATTATTTGAAACTATAAATGAAGTAAATCTTGAAAATTTACAAAGGATACACGAATGACTAAAACGAGGAGGTAGAGATTGCAGAAGTAGGAAACAGATATATTATATTTTTGGGCCTCTTTAGCTTTGTGCTTCAGTAATTTATTAAAAATTAAACAGATCCAAAATTTATAGAGAGAATTACACATCAGGTGACTTTTTAGGACATCAGTATCCACATATGTGAGGACAACCATAGAAAAATAATTAGTGTTGATTTGTGGGGTATTGTCTTTAATTTCGAAAGTGATATAAGAAATTGTATAATTTCTTGATCAAGTTGTGAGAGAGTTGAAAGAAAAGATTCATATATATTGTTAGTACTAGATCCGAATTTTTAGGGTAGTGGAGCATTAGACAACAACTTGATAGATTTTACCATTTATTGTAAGAAAAGACATTGATGTTAGGTAGATAAACTTTACTACTTGATGAATTTCTAGCCTTATATGTTATGTTTCAATGAAAATCTTTTTACTTTTTTGTTTGATAGACATTTGCCCTACCACCTTCCTCTTTGGTTTTATTCTTTGTACCACCTTATATGGAATTTCGTCCCAAACTAATGTTATTTGTAACACTATGCATTCTTATTACCCAAACCCTAAATGTTTCAAACTTAGAAGATGGAAAGAAATACCATATATATATATACAATAATATGTGACACAACAATCAATATATTATAAGGTTTTGTTTGTTTTAGTGCCTTTTTCCATATAGGATTGAATTCCATTACCATTTTAGCCCACTATTTTAGAATTTCGTAAATATAGCAAAATTTCCACTTCATCATCTTAAATTTATTATTATTCCTAAACTACCCTTTCAATAACTTATTTTTCTTCCTCTTTTTAATATTCTACTTATTATTTATTTATTATCTCACTTTTTAACTCCCTAATTGTTTATTTATTCTTATACAAGAAAAAATATTTATTCTTTATGTCTTAATCTTAGTTTTAAAATATCAATAGTACAATAATTGCAATATGAAATATAATATAATGGTTGTTAATCGGAGTAATTTAATTTCATTTGTGGTTTTTTTTTTTTTTTTACTTTCTTCTATGTGTATTTTGAGTTGAATCTGATTCCAAATGATTTTGTTTTATTTTTTTACATTAATTTTTTAGTTTTACATTGTCTCAGTTTTGTATATCAGTGTTGTGATATACTTATATTATATGTATTAGTTGGTTAATATACTTACCATGTGATTTTCATTTTTTCAAATTTTATGCAGTTCATTAGAGTATTATTAAATATATGAATGATGTAACTCAGTTTATCATTATCAAGTATATCGACAATATATTGTTAAAGCATATTAGTAAAGTAAATCATTATCAAGTATATGAATCAAGTTTACAAGTGTATATCAATAATATATCAAGTGTATAAGTAGGACTTCAAGCATATCAAGTGCATTTAATCAATCAATTGTATAAGTGAAGAATACTAAATGTATCTGCAGTGTATCAGGTGTATCAAACATATATTAGTAATGTTTTAGGTGTGTATCAAAATGTATCGAGTGTATCAAAGAGTATCATGTTCATCAAGTGTATCAATCAAATGTATCAGGTGTATCAAGAAGCATCAAGTGTATTAAGGGGTGTATTAGATGTATTAGTATAAGGTGTATCAAACATATATTAGTAACAATGACATTTGTGACATTTTATCTCTTGATGTGTGAAATGAGTTTCGTTTTTGTCATTTTCGCAAATAACAAAGTGTGTATGCTATAAACTTAATTATTATAACTTATTTTTTCATTTTTGGAAGTGTCCATTTTTTAAATCCACAACTGAAAAGGAGAAAATGAAGGGGAGGGGAAAGGAAAGGTAGAGAAGAAAGAGGGAGATAATTTTCTTTCTTAAAAAATAAAATATCATATCTTAATTATTAATTCAATAAAGGGGTTGACTGCAAGCATCAAGGTATTTTTCTAAAATAATAATTAAAAAGAACAAAGTATTTACAATGGATAGAAAAACTACTAAAACACAAAAGTTTATTATACTTAATACAATATAAAGTGAAAATAATTTGTCCAATCTTGCTATCTTTCACAATTTTCTCAATCATTAACAAACATTAAGGTATAATTACTCAAATCAAATTAAAAGTTAGGTGTAATTAATTGTAACAAATACTTTATGAATATTTTATGTAATTTTCTCTTTAATTAATTTTTAAATATAAACATATTATTTAAACTTAATAAATTCCCACTTATATATCTACCATTAATATTTTATGCTAGCCTTACATATTTAATGTAACTTATATATTATTGTTTATTATCGGTAATCTAACTAATTTATAATAATTTAATTATTTTTTAAACTAATTTAATTATATTTAATTACAAAATTTTCATTGATTTTTATTTTATTAATTAAATCATTAATTAATGTTGAATTTAATCAATTTCTATTTAATTAAACACAAATATTTAACTTACAGACATCGATTATCATGCAGATCAAAACATAAATATTAATTATTTTAGATATTTAAAACTTAAATATTTAAATTGAAGATGTTTAATATTTATACCCATGAAGCAATATTTGCGATCCAAAAGACTCGTAATAGTATATAAATACTTGTCTTACTAAAGAGATGAGATCAAAGTTATCAATAACAAAACAAAGTAAACTCATTAAATTTGAGGACAAATCACTACAAGAAATTTGGGATCTTTCGACGTCGAGCTAGACCGTCAGAGATTAGGCATATCTTGACACATAAATTGGCATGTTAGAAGTTATGTCTCCCAACGCCCTACATACAGGCATTGAGAAAGGGAAGATAACTCTCAACTTTGTTTAATGGCATTGGAAGATAGAAGAGCATTCCTGATGCACAACCAATGGCGTTGGGAAGTTTAGGGAGAGTTGCTGACGCATACTTAGTGCGTCAAAAATTATGGGATAACTCCCGACGTCGTGTTGTGTGGCAACAGAGTTTCTCTTAAATACCCTTTTGTAGATCTCTTCCTTTCCTTTCGCAAATCTTTTCAACAATGAAGGAAGCTCACCCACCGCTCTGACACCAAGCCACTGTCGTCACTACAAGAAATAATGGATCTTCTGACGCATCACTGCATCAGATTGTATACCAAATGTGTCAAAAAAGGATCTCCTAATACATGAATGACCATCGAGAGACGAGTTGGAAGAATTGCATCGGGGGACGAATTCCCGACACCGGAACGAATCATCGTCGAGGATACCTTACTCCCGACGCAATTCGTATAACGGGATATTTGCAACTTTCAACGTACGCTTACTTGTGTCGGGAGATTATGGTTTTTCCATTTTTTTTCTAATTATTATGTTCAATTTTTTTTATCCTTTGGTAAATTTTTGAGTTCCAATTCGATTTAAATTCAGCAAACTTTTTAAATAGAACAAACAAAAATACCAAATTGACATTAATAGAATTTGAACATAATTTCAATAAAGAAAAGTGTCTTGATATTCGAATAATTACATATTGTTTGTTTGAAATTATTACATAGAAAAGAAAAAAAAGACATCATCTGTCATTAGCTCGAATTCCATCTTCAAACAAGTCAACACCTACAACAAAATATTGATCGTATATTTTTCTTCTCCCCTCTCGAACTTACTCCATGAACAAATCACACCTCATAAGTATCTAATCTCGTAGCTTTCACTAAAGCTAAGTTTAATCTAAAGGCTACCATAACTGTATGATAGGCAAAATAAATCAACCACAAATTACTTCAATCTTTTCAAGCTAGCTAACATACCCCACCCCAAATGTCACTTCCTGCAACCAGATGGAGGGCGTCCGGCCTAGACATTCAATGCATATCTCTTGAGAGACAACACATTAAATGCCTAGTAAGTGGAATAACAACTATTTTCTTTAGTCTCTTCGCAAAGTTCTTCCACTCAAGCCTTAGAGACCATCACCTCTTTTACAGCGAAAACAACTTAAGAAATTAACACAGCAGAATACTTAAACTCTTTCCTCTATTAACCTTTATTAACTTAATGCTCACATAAGTACAAGTTAAAAATTACACTTTACTTTGCACAAAAATAAACCAACTCTAGCCTTCTCACGTCATTCTTCTTTCTGATAAGAAGACTTTCTTTGGGCCAATGTGTTCTATGGTATAAGACTCGTCATTAGCACTCCAACCCAAGGACATCCTCTGAAGTTTTCTTTCTTGTTATTCGTCATTAATGCTCCTCCTTGTAGCGAGTACCTAGAGGTGTAAAGGTAGCACTTCCTCCTCCGCTTAGGTTGCCTAACTACCTCTCTTAGCAAACTGCATTTAGGTCTACTCTTCTCTTGACTCAGCTCTCTAGCTCACTGGGTTAGGCCTCACCAACTAGGGTATTGCTCTCGCTTCCTCATGAGTCGAGCCATCTGCGCTAAAGAGCAATCCTCTTACCAACTAGCTCCTTAGGCATATTAGAAATTTCCATGACGAACGTGTCATGTAAGACTACAGATTTAGTCTATCTTCCCTCCTTAGCTTGGCTACACGACCTAAGAACTAACTTTTACATGGACTCAACGCCTGATAACCTAGGAAGGGAAAACACTTCAAACATAAGTCAAACGAATTTAGTGAGTGACGAGTTTTATGAAAACCTTTGGAGAAATCATAAGGAATACTCATATTAATAAATAGTAAGCCAAAATACATGAGGTTCGTTACAGTGAACAACTCACACACATCGTATAACTACACTGCAAGACCAATCCATACAATAATTACAATTGAAAGCTCATTCTGAGACCTGGAAATCTCCCCTAGCGGAATTATGATTCACTTTCGTCAATATCACGCGAGTTACCTGGAATATCCAACAGTGTCTCGCCACATTCACATTCTTAGATTTAGGAGTTAAACTCCACCAATGTCTTATCGTCTTTCTCACAGCAAGCGCTACAACGTGATACGCGGAAATCGTTTCACAACAAGTCCATTATGAGACCTAGGAATCTCCCTTCGGATAGACCTGGGATTCACTTTTGCTAGTATCACGTGAATTTCCTGGTTTATCCAATAGTGTCTTGCGACATCTTTCTCACAGCTCGCTCCAACCTGAGAATTATCCCCTTGGTGACCTGGGATTCACTCTCGCCGGTATCACACAAGTTATCTGAGATTCCATCCAGCATCGTGCGTTAGATCAAGCCACAACCATACAACATATAGTATCACTGCTTATTCATAGCATATATTAGCACAATTAATAAGGTATTTCTTGATCATCAACACAAGAAAAGAATACTTAACAAATACATCGTGTATAAAACATCACTTTTCAAAACGAAGATCAACCAGTTGTTTTAGAAATCATACCAGAAATCAAATAATTAATCACCACCATTTATAAATCACATTTTACCATTTTTCAAAGTATGCTCGTAGAAAACATTTAGCTTTTCATTTATTTTTCGAAAATATTTATGAAATGAATTTTATCATTCATAGAAATAAGACTCATAATCCATATTTCATCGTTCACAAAAAGATAATAAATCACGTTATTACATTGAAACGAAGCTTGTAAAACAAGCAGTGTAGTATACAAAACAAACATATAAATTATTTTGTCACTCACCCAAAATACTTAGTCTTGACTTTTTCTTCTCGGCTTTCAGCTTCCTCTTTACATCTAACGGTTGGAGGATCCATCCATTAAGCATTCAAAATTCTCCTTTTTCTCTCATTAGAAAATATAACACTTTTTCTTTTTAGGAAAAGCTTCCATTTTCTTTTGGCTTTTGGCTCTATTTATAGAAACCTTTCACATCCAAAGGTCACTTCTGTGCTTTACACATGTCATCTTAACACACGCACCGTGTTATGCTAACAATCTGAACTTGACATGTAGTCTATATGTCAGCAGTGGTTTGACTTTCCCTTGAATAGCAAACCTTATCTCATTGTGAAGCCAAACTCTTAAATGTCCAACTATCCTCGTTCTCTTCCCGAAGAAGCTACCATCGTTTCTTTTCCCACAGTGAGTTATCGTGTCGCTTGATAAGAAATTTATTTCCTCCCCTCTGTTGGATCGGTATGGCAACCCTAGAGGGGGTGAATAGGGTTTAAATAAACTTTTTGACAAATAAAAAGTAAAATCAACTAATTAGATACTTTTTAAATTTAAATAAAGAACTTTGTAAACTTTGTTAAATAATAAGATTGATAAAAATATATGAATAGAAGTATGCAATCAAACTCAACCAATAAGAATATGTAACTAAAATTAAATTAAAAAATAATTAGAAAAGAGTTAGAGAAGAAGACACCGTAATTTTATAGTGGTTCGGTTAAACTCAACCTACATCCACTTTTCCAAGCACCTCTTGGGATTTTGATTGAAAATCTTCTTTGGACTCTTTCCACGGATTTGAGTCGAACCGATTCTTGCTCTTTTTTCGGGTTCAAGAGTAAACCCGATCCTTTCCACGGGTTAGGATCCAATCGTTACAATATGTTGAAGTTTTTAAATCACACAAAAGAAAACTCTCTAAAAGAGTGAGTATACAATTTGAAGCTCACAAATTTAATCTTCACAATACAATAAGAAGCTCTCAAGAATAAGATGAAAAGAATAAAAATTGGAAGCTTTAGAGAGAATAACAATGTTGGCTTTTTGCTTGACGACTTTAAAGATTTAATGATCTTATCTTTTAAAATTTGGAAAACATGAAGTATTTAAAAAGAGGGGAAAGATAAATTCAAAATCATTTTGGGTCATTAGATATAAGTAAAAGAAAAATGAATGGTTGAGATTTAAACTTAATTAGCTGTTAGACACAATACAAATAATAATATAATAATATGTCTTTTCAAAATATTTTGTTTAAAAAGAAACCAATAAAGCAACTTCACAATATTTTAAAAAAACTAGCCGTTAGACACAAGGAAAAATAATAATATTAAAGTCATTTTCTTTTTAAATTCATTTTCTTTATAAAAGCCAATAAAACATAACAAAAAGCCACATTTGTCACTCCTTCATTGCTCCAAGTGGCTTTCTCTAATTGGTTCAAATTGAATGTTTGGTCGCCACGTCACCATCTCGGGTATTTTTCCGTTAGGCTTCTTTTAGCAATATTTTCTTCATTTGAACTTCGATTTGGGTGATTCAAGAGGCGTTAGAATCATTTTTCCAAGCTCTACGATATGATCTATTCAAATTAATAAAATTATCAATAAAAAAAATCAGATTTGTTATCATCAAAACATAAATTAATTGAATAATTAAAATAAATTAATTTGAGATTAAGGGCCAAAAAACCAACACCCTCAATCTCTTGGGTACAGATTGTCGCCACGTGCCCGAGACGACGCGGAGCGGCCGACGTCCTCAAAAGAGCTTGTTTTAAAATAAAATAGGAGTCGCCACCAATCTTTTTTACGGTGTGATTGGACACCAAATAAAATAAACAATTTTTAAAAAATGGTCTACAAAAAATAGAATTGAGTTCGGGAGTCATTTGTGTGTGGGGAAGGTATTAGCACCCCACAACACCCATTTAGAAAAATTGTTGCCAAATTTAAAATCTTGAATTGAAAATATTTTTAAATTTATTTTAAAACTAATTTTTTATTTCATCCCTCATTACTCCAATATTTGAAGCAATGATCTCATAAAATAAGTGAAAATATATTCCATTAATTAGACTATATATTGAAGGAAAGTTTCTCACCTTAAGAAAATGAGATTATTACAATTTCTCAAAATCTATCATAGGCTAGTCTTTGAATAAAGATTTTTTTTTAAAACATTGATTAAATTCATTTTTTCTTGGAATCAAATCTCGGACTTCCAAAGATGTGATCCCTCACCTTAAGAATTCTAGGAAATCGGACTCCCAAATTTCCTAGATTCCATCATAGGAATATTTTTAGCGAAATAGAAGTAAGTTATTAAAATAGTTGATTAAGAAAAACTTATTAAATATAGATTTATATTTTAATTTTTTTTAAAAGAATTAAAAAGAAGTTGTAAAGTAAAAATTTATAAACAGTTAAAAAAGGAAATATAAGAAAAATCTTCAAAATTATGTCAATAAGAAATAATGCACAATGGAGTCAAATATATCACACGGTGGATTAAGCAAGTAAGATAAGATTTTATTTTTTAAAATCGATCTTGGACTCCCAAAGAACTGATTCCCTTACTTCAAGAATTTAGAAATAACGGACTCCCAGATATTTCTAATTCCATCGTCGGATTTGTTTTTAGAATGAAAAAATGTAAAAATAAATATGATGTAAGGAGAAAAAAATTAAATAATTGATATGAAATTCCATGGTAATATTGCAAAGTGAAAAAATATTCATAAATTTAATATTACATGATAATAATTATTATGCATGCAACAAAAGCAAGTTAAAAATAAATATAAAAAAGGAAAATACAAATGGTAGATAACCACAATAAATAAATATATAAATAATAAAAAAAAAAGAAGAGATAAAAGGAAAAGAAAAGGAAGTTTTTTTTAAAAAACTTACAGCCACCGATATATATAATAATAATAATAATAATGATAATAATAATAAAAAATAATAATAATACACAAAAAATTAACCGTAATAAGTTATATATATATATATATATATATATATATAAATATAAGTAATATTAATAATAAGCAAAAATTAAAAGAGAAAAAAAAGTAATATAAAAAAGTATCAATAAATAAAAGTATATTAATAATAATAAAAGAACAATAATAAATATAAATATAAGTACAATACCAATATTATATATTGTTTAATAATAATGACATAATCTTCTCTATTGCTCGTTCTTTTTTTCTATATTTTTAGAGAGAAGAAAATAAAGATCCAGATTTGAAAAAAAATATTAATAATAATAAAAAAAATCTTATGTTCGTTTTCTTTTCCCTATTTTTTTAGGGAAGAAAAAAGGACTAAAGATTTTTTTTTAAAAAAAATAACAAGGAAAGTAAAATAAAATAAAAAAATAGTAGAAAAATTCATATATGTTTCTTTTTCTTAAAAGAAAAGAAAAAAAAATAGATTTTCAAATCCCCAATAACATTTACTCGTCGATGAGGTGCAGATCCTTGAGAGTAAATCCCTACCACATGCAACTTCCAACAAAATGTATTTTAAAATGAGATTTGATTTGCTAAGGAGGAACAAAAACAAAAACAAAAAAAAGTAAAACACTAACATAATGAAATGAGTAAGAAAACTCACATTTTTAAGAGATTCTCTCTAAAAAAATTTCTAACGTTTTCTCTAGAGACTTTTTGTAAGAAAATTTTCTCAAAAGAATTCTTTATTTCCAAAAACTCTCTTTTTTTCTTCAAATGACAAGAGTCCCTATTTATAGACCCGGAGTGTACCACAAATTAGGAAAAAGTAATAAGAATAAAATCAAAATTTGATATTATATTAATAAAACAAATTTTCATTTTCCTAAAATAAATTAAATGAGATATTTTGAGATTTTGTGAAAAATAAATTAATACATCAAATGAATATTAAAATACTTTTATTTAAATTTGATTTTCTTTTTTCCTAAAATGATTTAAGTAAGTCAAAATTGATATTAGAAGATTTTATTTAAAACAAAATTCATTACATTTTTTCTAAAATAGTACAAATATGATACTAAAATATTTTTTTTAAAATAAATTGATTTATTTTTGTTTCCTAAAATGATAAAAATGAAATATTATAAGATATTATGTTATTATTAATTTTTTGTGTAGGATAAAAATAGGTGGCTACGCAGATACTTCTTGTGGTATTTTGCCAATGCCTCGCTCAACCCATTGCCCTTTCTCGTCAGCTATTCTTATCCCATTACTCACTTTCATGCAAGGACCTCTGGCTTACGCTTTTCTCTTCGCATCCATCCTTGTGGGATGTCTCAACACTTACTTGAAACAACTTTCTAACAAGGCTTTCCTCAACCATATATCTTTTCAGATCAGGGCCTTACATCCACCCCAAACAAAAAAAAAAAAAAAAAAAAATCACAAATACTTCAATCTTAACCAATCTTCACAGTTACCATCACCAATCCCATCAAATCACCATGAGTAAAACTAATAATTCATCAAACAAATTCAAGTTCTTAATAAAATGGTTTTCATGGAACTTCTACATTCAACAACTAATCAAACAAATCTCAAAACAAAGTTTGCAATTCATCAAACAAAGTAAGTTTGGTTCTTAACCTTTCTTAATTTTACTTCCGAATTCTCCGTAATTTTCTCTAAATCATTATACCCCTCTCAAATACTTCTAATTCATTATGTCTCTCTCTCTTTTTCTAAGCTCCATCTTCTTCATCACACGTTGTAAGCAACAATTTTACCATTTATTTCTAAACCCTAAATCCAAATAAAAAGGAAAAAAAAAAACATTTTCCTAAACCAACAAAATCAAGCATACCAAATACATCAAACACATAACATTAAGCAAACTAAATCTACAGGTTTTTATTTAACTTAAACCAAAAAAAAAAAAAAAAAGATCCAAAACCCTTACCGGAACGAGGAGTGGTGACAGCAGAGGATGACGAGCGCTAGAGGAACAGGAGCGAAAGGTGCCGGCAAACGATGATGATGAACGACGGTAAGAAGCTTCATTTGTTCATTCGTTCATTGGTCTCTCTCACTTAACCCTTTATTTTTCTTTTCAGATCTATAAATGACAGATCTATAAGAGTTTCTAATAGAAGAACTCTCGACGTAGAACAAAAATGTCGGGATTGTCCAACTATTCTCGACTCCACTAGTAACATGTCAGAAATAGCCATACCACTTCCAACGTGTAAATGCTTGGCATCGGGTAAAACACAACATTTAATTAATTGTTTTCTTTTTGCCGATGCCTTTCATGTACATGTTGGGAGTGGGATGGCTATTCTTGACGTCATATGCATGGCGTTGACAAAAGGACAACAATTAATTAAATGTTTTCTTTATGCCGACGTTACGTTGGGATTGGTATGGGTATTCCCGACATTTAACTAATAGCATCGAGAATAACCATCTCATTCTCAACGTCTTACAAGTGGTGTCAACAAAGAGTACGTCTTTTGACGCTCGTCGTACGGTGTCGATGAAAAGCTATCTTTTGAGGTGTCCTCTCTCGATGAGCTAATGAAGTGTCGTGATAGACTACTTTTCTTGTATTTATGACTTCATCGCCTGTCTAATCTCTTCTAGTGGTTTTGTCGCCTCTATCTCTTTCGATAAGTTATTTATTTAAATTAGACTTTTTCCCTAAAATTCTAAATCCTAACTTTTGCTGTAAACTGTTGAGTTTGTTTATTTGTGTGCAAGGTTTCTTAGCTCTTTCCTTTATTGGTACTTCAAGGAAGGTTTAGCCGTCGTTAGTCACTCTTCTTCTTCTTCTTCCTCATGCCCTCCTTGATTTTGTGACTGCCCTTCACAACTTGTCATCTCAATTCTTGAAGGTATTTCTTTATTCCTTCTTTCTTATGGTCAGATCCAATTAGATCTCTTCTGTGTTACCTCTTATTTTTCCTTAGTTTTGCTAATTTTTTCATACGTTTACTTAGATCTCGTTCTAGGTTTTGCGCTTCGATTGAGTTTCTTCTATTTTTTTAATTATATTTCTTGATTCTTATTACAATTTAGGATTTATGTCTTTTAGGGGACGTTTCGTTTGTGGGTAAAGAGGGTGGGAATAGGTATGGACTTACAAAGCCCACGTTTGGAGAGAGAAACAGAAGCTTTTCACTATTGATCATTTCTTATTTTAATCTTGTTTGATTGTGGAGGATGTGTGGGGAGGTGTGGGTCTTGTTGTTTCTTGTGGATCTGTGGATTAACGACTTTAATTTCGTTTTAATTTGAATGACTTGTTCAAAATCATTATCATTGTGTTTTCATTAAGTTTTGAAAGAGTATTTTGTTCAACAATGGTGTAGAAAGTCAAACAATTGTATGGAAAATTTAGCCGTTTGTGTAAGAAGTAAATGATTGTTTCAAGGTAGAAAGCCAAACAATCGCATAAGAGGGTAAAAAATTGTATAGAAAACTAAACAATCGTGTGTAAGTGGGTAAATGATCGTGCAAAAGGTTTGTGACGATCTGAACTTTTAAGCTAAGCTATGGTTACTCAAAAGATAAATATCAAAAGACACTTTCTTGAAAATGAAAAACTAAAATTTTTATAAAATTAATATCAATAAATGTTCGAAAACATAAAATCGACAAAACCAATAAAAATTATTTTAAAATGTGATCTGCGGGTTCTGACCATTCTAGCTTAAAAACTAAACATTCATAACTCAAATGAAACTATTTCCTTCTACAAAGTTTCTGGAAATTATCTTAACTTTCTTACCTTAAAATATCAGCTTCACATTCTAAAGGATGAGTTCTCTAGCCCTCTGAAAGCACACCTAGTCCAGAATCACTCGAAGACTGACCTTTCCCTCTTCCTTCAACTCAAACTCAATTTTCATTCACTCAAAATTAACTAGCAGCCCAAGCTTACAAAATAGACTCGAAATTTGATCTTTTGAGAGCAATTTCGCTCAAAACGCACAAGTATTTTAAGAGGAATGCCTCTTTGAAATAACCTATTTATGTTGAAGTCTGCATGAATCTTTATTAACATCTCCTATAGTAAAAAATTAACCTATGCATGCACATGACACTTGAAATCCACTTCATCCACTCCACCTCTTCAACATCTCACCTAACTTTCTTGAAAACACCAAACCAACATATTCAAGTGTCAAGGACAAGCCAAACCACCAACTAACCTCTGTAGTCTTATTGCAAACCTTCAAACGCATGGTCATACTCAAAATAACTTCTAAGACCATGTCTTCTCACCAATATTAATGTCTCACTAACTTCTCAAGCACACTTCTCACCTAGCCAACAACCAAAATGTCAACCTTTAGAGGTTCACTTTGTTCTTCTCGATCACACACAAATTGCAAAGAGGTTATCTTCTATTCCTTTACCATCTAGCAAGCATCTTCCAGGCCCACACTAACCTCTTTAGAGGTCTTCTTCTCCTCTTGGTCGCCCAACAAAACCTCTAAACGCCTAATCCATAGCCAAAACGCCAAACTTCCATACTTAGCCTAAATTTTCTCTTCTTTTTCAAACTAATCTCTTTAACTTTTAAACCTTAACAACTTAGCATTCCCTTTTTTCAGCTACCATGACACACAAAACTAACACTTCCTTGTATTAACATTACTTAAAATCAAATTCTTTCAAGCTCTTAAAAGGATCTAAGTTCCTTAGAATTCGGGGTTTACAAATAGACACTAATATACTTCCATGAATGTCTATCACAGGTAGACATCGATAGAAGTCTATCGGTGCCTATCGATGATAAATGTAAAATTTTGCTATATTTTGTAAATATTTTGGTTCACTTAGCTATATTTAAAAATGCTCCAAAAGTACTAATTTTGTTATATAGCAGAAGTTGTTTATTCTGTCTCACTTCTCTATTTTTCTCCCCTTTCTTTTCAACACAAACAAATAAATAAAAATTTCACAATTTAATAAAGTATATTGGCTCTAACAAAAATAAAACGAATAATGAAAACACCATGGAATTTTAGGACTTAATGTTTTAACGAAATTCAATGTTAATAGCTTATTATGCGTTAGAATAAGTTAGATAATCAAATACAATTATTTTTTTACTTATTATTGTTTAGATACGTTTTAAGTATAAATATTTTTATTTTAGAATTTTGTGATTATGGAATTTTATGTTTTAAGTTTAACTTAAAATTTTTAGTTTTATTTTGGATGGTGAGAAATTTAGTGTAAAAATTGGCTTAATAAGTTTTTTTTTTTTTTAGCATTTTTAAAGTTTTAAAAGTGTTTATAAAACTTTTCAATAGTGTATGAATACTTCTCAAACCAAATTTTAAAGATTTTTATCATAAAGTAACTATAAAGATATTTTAATTAATTTTTTAAAAGAAGTTTTAGGATGTTTTTGAAACTATTAAGGATGTGTTTGGACCCCATGTTATCACTATGGGCTTGGGTTATAATAACCCTAACCGACGTTTGGGGCCATGTAATGGAAACCCTAATTTTAGGGTTTCCATTATCCCGTTTGTTGAATAAACTCCAATCAGTAACTAACGCATGCACCGATCCACAATGGAGATGCTTCGAGGTCTGCATATTCTTCAATTTTGTTCCTTATCCAATCATGAAGTCTAACTACTTGACTACGCTATGTTTCATTAAGCATAACTGCCTTGGGGCACTAGATGACACGTAAAAGTGCCACAAAATGATAGGCCTAGGTATAGAACACGTAAGGGAGAAGTTGCCACAAACGTCCTCGGTGTGTGTGACACGAAAGGCGACTTCGTCTTCATCTTGGCTGGCTGGGAAGGGTCTGCAGCTGATTCGCACATTCTTCGAGATGCTATTGCATGACCAAACGACCTACATGTTCCTAAGGGTAATCAAAAGTTCTATGCCTCCAACATCTACTACCTACAAAGTTAATCAAATTAGTTAAATCTGACGCATTTGTAACAGGTTATTACTATCTATGCGACGCGAGATATCCCAACGCAGAGGAATTTTTGGCTTCCTATAGAGAACAAAACTTACAAGAGCGGCGAGGAGTGGGAAATGCCTCTACCACCGCAAAAGAGTACTTCAACATGAAACATTCCTCCACTAGAAATGTTATTGAACGAGCGTTCGGTGTGTTGAAGGGTCGATGGGCAATCCTTCACAACAAGTCATACTATCTCGTGCAAATTCAATGTCAAACCATTCTAACATGTTGTCTACTACAAAATCTCATAAACCGCGAGATGACGAATGTTGATTTCGTTGACGACGTTGACGAGAGAGACTCCACCTACGCGACAATCGGAGGTGATGACATTCAATTCATTTAGAACTTGAACAAATGGACGCAGTGGAGGGATGATTTGGCTGCTGAGATGTTCAATCAATGGCAGTTGCGTAATCAATAGACTATGTGTATCGATTTAGTATTCCTATATTTGTTTGTAGATAGTGATGGATGTGTCTTCCTGTATAGTTCAATGTATGCATGCATGACCAAAACGAATGGAATTGTCTCCCTTCATGCAATAGATGTTATTAATTATCATTTTAACAATTTTGCCTTTCTATGTATTGAAGTTACTGATTTCTATGCGTCATTGTATGATTGTCAGTATAGTAAGTTCGTCACGTGCACCTAAGCATGTGTGGACGAAGGAGGAAGAGGCAACCCTCGTGGAGTGTATGGTGAAGTTGGTGTCTGTTGGTGGATAAAAGTTAGACAATAACACATTCAGACTGGGGTATCTGGCACAACTTTTGAGAATGATGGCGGCGAAGTTGTCGGGATACAAATTAAGTCAATTACTTTAGGTGACATCGGATGATTTGGTAAAAAAAATTATTCACTTTCACTATTGGATTTTAAATATGAATTTGATAAAAAAAATTAATTAAATAATAAATCTATCGGATTAGTACCAACATAACACTTCCCCAAACACTTATCATAATACTATCATAACACTACCCACATAACTCTTTCCCTAAACACATCTTATCATAATACTGTCATAAACCTACTCATATAAACCTTCCCACAAACACCTCTTATCATAAAACTAGTTTTATCATAACTCTAATCTTTCCATAACTCAACCCTTCCCCAAATGCACCCTAAAAGTTTTAAGTTTATTTTTTACCCAAATATAAAGTCGTTTTATGATTTAGACAAAAGAATTATTGGTTTTGGTTTTTGGTTGTAAGTGTAAATATTTTATGTACAATTATCCAAGAAAGAAGGGAAATTGCCAAAAATAGGCCAAAAGTAGAGAAAAAAATGAATTTTAGGATTGATTTTGGAAAGGTTGAATTTTAGGACAAATTGTATGTGAAATATCTAGATTATCCTTCTTTAATTTTTCCTTCTCATTCCCTTCCCTTCTCTTCAAGGTAAAACTAGAACGTAAAGAGAGAAAAAAAAATCATCGAATGTGCAGCCTCTCAATCTCTCTAATCTCTTTCAAACTCTCTTCCTCTCAATCTCTTTTGTGATTTCATAGCTAATTTTAATCGAATTCTCGTGCTGTCTAGTAAGAGTTTATGTTTTTTATTTGATTCACTAAATTGAGTGCTTATATTGTAGTATTAGTGTCTCATTCCTCAAGTCCATTACCATTTTCACATATTCATCTACTTCCTTGTTATTTTTGTTGCCTTTGTTAAATTTTGTATTTATTGCTCAAAACCCTATATGCTAAACAAAAAAGTTGAATTCTGTAGGTAGTAGTATCTATGAGAAATTGTTTAGAACCACTTTAATCTTGCTTCTTGCTCTCAACGTTTTACGTTCATTCCAATTGCATGTAGTATGATGACTCCTCCTTCCTATTTCCATCAATGATTAAATGAAGAAAGCACATTTCTTTAATGCTTGAAAAAAAAACTACTAAGCAAAAAAAAAAAAAAAAAACTACTAAGCAAGAACAACTTATGAGTCTTTTGTTATTTTTTAGTTTGGTATTGTGAGAAACATGACTTGTCTTTGGTAGAATGGCTAGCAGTGTGCAGCGGAGCCCTCAGTTGGATTAAATACATGGTGAAATTTGTGAGTTTTTGTCCCATTCTGTATGTTTTTTTTATAACCACACACTCTCTGTTTAGAGATTGTTTTGATTGTATTGCCTTTGTTGTTATGCGTTTTCATTGAATGGTTGAATGACATTGGGTGTTGTCTTGTGTAATTATCAATTTTTATGTTTAGGGGAAGAGACCCTTTAAGTCTTTTTATATTCTGTTTGGTTTCTCACGCCTTCCATGGAGTGTGGTTTTGTAGATTAATAGACCCCTTTTATTTTTTCGTTAAACAGTGTTTTTTAGGGGGAGAAATATAATGCATTATAAGGGTGTGCAATACATAAATATAATGCATTATCAATAACCAAGTCTTTTATGTTGACTGGGGTATCCAAAATTTATGTCTTTTGCCAAAAAAAAAAAAGATAGAAAAGAAGAAAATTTTAAATACAGTGTGCTAGAGATATTAGTGGAAGTGATTGTGCTTAGTGTCTCGACTCTCAATTGGCTACCTTTAGGACAATCATTGGGAGTAAGAAAGATTGGGTAATATATGGATTCAGTTGCTTTATGTGGTATCATGATATCATCAGTTCTACTTCAAATTTCAACTAGTGCAAGTGAGTTCAGAGTTTGTACTTTGAGTTTTTTGCAAGACTACATTGTAAAAAAAGTTTATTTTTTCAATGCAAGTGGAAGATAGTCTTTTCCCTGATTTCATATGAGGATGGAAGTCATGAATCTACAACTTGAAGACTTTTCTTCTCCTTGATTTTGTTCTTTTTATTTTGTAATCTTTATTGTAAATCCTACTGGTATTTTTAACTTGTAAAGCTAACCAAAGTCATCTCTCTAAGGAGGGGAATCTTCTTTTATTTCTTCTACTTTGTATTTTTTTTTTCTTTTCCAGATATCGTTTGGTTCGGACTTCAACCTTTTGGTTTTGGTTATCATCTCTCTAAGGAGGGAAAGCTCCAAAAATTTATCATTTGTATTTACTGTGTAACAATAATTTATCAGCTTGACATAACTACTGTGTACCATTAAAATGTATTTTAGGTTTGAGAATGTGTGAGTTCCAAGAGAAAATTTGTTGAATTCAGTAGTTTATGTATCCGTAGAAGGGAATTATATAAAAGTGCTACTGATAACCCGAACAAGGTTAAAAGGAAGGCGTTGCTGATGGTTTTGCATAATGATCATTCTTGACTATCGTAGGAACACTTATTGAAGAGAAGTAAGAAATCACAAGGATAGGGTGGAATAATGTGTCTTATAATTTTATAACATTTAACGTATAAATGAGAAACTATAAATTATTTAGTGCTATGAATTATTAGAAATTACTTGTGGAAGATAAGTGCGAGATAGTTGCAGGGTAAAACATAAGGGCTTAATAAACTTAATAAACATGCACAAAATCACTCCAAATGACTTAAAAGGGGTAGCAATTTGATTGTAAAACTCATAGTGAATGTTTGAAACGTGCGAGATAGTTGCAAGATAAAACATAAGAGCTTAATAAACTTAATAAACATGCACAAAATCACTCTAAATAAGTTAGAAGGGGTAGCAATTTGATTGTGAAACTTATAGTGAAAGTTTGAAACGTGCGTGTTGGATCGGTATGGCAACCCTAGAGGGGGTGAATAGGGTTTAAATAAACTTTTTGACAAATAAAAAGTAAAATCAACTAATTAGATATTTTTTAAATTTTAAATAAAGAATTTTGTAACTTTGTTAAATAACAAGATTGATAAAAAGATATGAATGGAAGCATGCAATCAAACTCAGCCAATAAGAATATGTAACTAAAATTAAATTAAAAAATAATTAGAAAAGAGTTAGAGAAGAAGACACCGTAATTTTATAGTGGTTCGGTTAAACTCAACCTACATCCACTTTTCCAAGCACCTCTTGGGATTTTGATTGAAAATCTTCTTTGGACTCTTTCACGGATTTGAGCCGAACCGACTCTTGCTCCTTTTTCGGGTTCAAGAGCAAACCCGATCCTTTCCACGTGTTAGGATCCAACCGTTACAATATGTTGAAGTTTTTAAATCACGCAAAAGAAAAACTCTCTAAAAGAGTGAGTACACAATTTGAAGCTCACAAATTTAATCCTCACAATATAACAAGAAGCTCTCAAGAATAAGATGAAAAGAATAAAAATTGGAAGCTTTAGAGAGAATAATTGGCTTTTTGCACTTTTTGAGGATTGTAAAGATTTTTTTTTTAAAAAAAAGCCAATAAAACATAACAAAAACCCACATTTGTTACTCCTTCATTGCTCCAAATGGCTTTTTCTAATTGGTTCAAATTGAATGCTTGGTCACCACGTCACCATCTCGGGTATTTTTCCGTTAACCTTCTTTTAGCAATATTTTCTTCATTTGAACTTCAATTTGGGTGCTTCAAGAGGCGCTAGAATCATTTTTCCAAGCTCTACTATATGGTCTATTCAAATTAATAAAATTATCAATAAAAAAAAATCAGATTTGTTATCATCAAAACATAAATTAATTGAATAATTAAAATAAATAAATTTGAGATTAAGGGCCAAAAAGCCAACAGTGCGAGATAGTTGCGAGATGCGTGCAAGATAAAACATAAGAGCTTAATAAACATGCACAAAATCACTCTAAATAAGTTAGAAGGATAACAATTTGATTGTGAAACTCATAGTGAAAGTTGGAAACGTGCGAAATAGTTGCGAGATAAAACATAAGGCTTAATAAACTTAATACACAAAATCACTCTAAATAAGTTAGAAGGGATAGCAATTTGATTGTGAAACTCATATTGAAATTTTGAAACGTGCGAGATAGTTGCGAGATGCATGCAAGCTAAAACATAGAGGCTTAATAAACTTAATAAACATGCCCAAAATCATAAAATGACAATGATGAAACAGTTTCATGAAGAAATAGTCAATAATAATGACGATGATGAAATTATGGTATAATGTAAAATCCACACCAAGAACATCAATACATTATAACATCAATAACAAGGTTTGTTCTACACAACATTGGCCAATTGAGATCCTTCAATATCCACCTATCTATCTATTCAACACCAATATAAACCATAATGGAATCTCTATATCCGTAAACCATTATGGTGCCAGAAAAAAAAAACAAAAACAAAAATATAGAAAACCAAAAACTTGGGAAAAATGTAGGACTAAGTAAATATATTCATTCACGGAAAGATGATCACAACTTTTTGGTAGATCTTGAACCATTTAATTTGGGAGATGGTGTTGAAGACTGTGAATGAAGATGAGCATAGGTCAGTAACAATACAATTTCCAAATTTGGATTTAAGAGGAATGCAAATATTTTGTCCAAATCCAACCTGTTCACATGCCAACAATGATTAAAAGAATTGAAGAAAAAAATCAATAAATGGAGATGTAATCAGAAATTATAGGGGAGAATCCACACAACCAACAAACTTCATATCATACGAAGCAAAAGAGCACAAGTCACCAACTCATTAATTGTTTAAAAAAAGGTAGAGCTGAAGCACAAAAATGAAGAACATTAACAAAAAAAAAAAGAAACAATTGAACCTAGACCAGAAGTCGAAGCCCAAAAAAGGTACATTAACAAAAAAACAATTGAACTTTGTCAATTTGAAGCATATACTTGAACTCTGTTAATGTAAACCCTATTGCACTCCTAGTCCTATTTGTAAAAGAACATTACATACCACAATGAGTCGTAACAATCAAATCATGGTGGGTGAGAGCACATGCTAACCAGGTTATTGATGGTTTATAGTAGCAACGTTAAGATGGCCAGGAATGCCTTTTGCTTTTGAATAGCTTTTGGATTGATGTTTCAACTACTCAAATCTTGCATTAGCTATATTCTACCTCAAGCCAATTTAAAACCAACTTTTAGTTAATCTGATCATGCCGTCTGCCTGATCACTAGTCAGGGTAAGTACTAGAAGATATTTCCTTAGATTTTAGAACTCAGCTCCTTTACTTTGTACCCAAGTGTAAAAGTGTACTACTCTAGTGTGTGCACATGATAAGTCCATCTTGGAAGGGAAACAAGAGTATGAAGAAAGTTAATGAAAGTAAAAGAAAGCAAATAACAATTACAAAGAAACTTGAAATGTCTGTAGGTCTACTAAATTATAAAAGATACTATAACTAAATGTGTTTTCCATTTGTTTCAAAATATCTAAAGGTTTGAATCAATGATTTATCACCTTTATGACCGGTATAAAATGATATTACAATTGCAAGCTCATTTTGTTTGATGGCATTTATGCACATATATATGAATGTGTATGTATTTATATTCACACTCATTCGTCTATTTATAAACAGGTTAAAGGACCTGGCAATACCTTTACTATTGTTTTAAATTGATGAACCATGGTTGTTACGTGTATTGCTAGTATTTTAATTTCTTGGGTTTTCAACTTCAGCTCCTAAACATTTTTGCACATGGAGATATTAATCTCTACCTTATATTTATTCATGAATGATCGAATATGCACGAACAGTTTGCTTTATCTTGAAATCCAAGTTTTCATATGATTAGATGTAATCTAATGTTTGGAGCTCTTGTAGGCTGTACTTTGTTCAGCTCAGTTCAAAGGAGATGTTAATTTAAGGTTTAGTACACTGTTTCAAATCTTTGTGTTCCATTTCTTAAAACTGTTAGTGAAAGTATGCATCAATTTTCCACTCTGGCAATACTTTTATTATTGGTAGGTGAAAACTGCAGGCTTTTCTTTCCTGAATTCATGTAAATAACACCACATGGTAAAAGAGCATTACACAACAGAAGATGATTAATTGGAACTCATTCTTCTTCTGGCATCTACAATCCTAATCCTACCTTAGTTTTTTCGGGAGATGTTTATAGGAAAGAAAAAAAGAAAGCAAATTACAACAATGTCATGTTTTGGAAGCAATCACAATATGACGAGGATAATTACCACACTGAGTTGAATCTATTAGGATTTCATTTGATCAAATTCAACACTAATTCATTCCAACCAGAGATGACATCAATTGCTCAAACAGATTTTTTAAACTAATTTGATGGTTTTTTTTGTCAATTTTCAATTTCTAGAACGAAATTCATAATTTCTAAACTTAGAAACAAGAAGATAACACTCGAAATTGAAAGGATAGAAGTAGAAAATTAGGAATTAAGGAAGTACCAGAAGCAATTTTATGATGTTGTGTGTCGAAGTTGCAGTGAGCAATGGTGAACTTGAGAGGCTCAGATGGAGGAGAATAGGGGTCAATACGCATCTCTAACGTAGAATCTTGCATGCGAACAATTGGCAACGGTGAAGTAGACGACGATGGCCACTGAGAAAGGAGAAAGTTGAAGTCGTTGCATTTTGCTAAGTAAAAGAGAGTGAGGGAGAATGAGAAGTTTGAAAATGAGGAAGGAAAAGAAGAAGAATAGTAAAAAGTTTATTTTTATGGGTTTTTTTAAGGGTAATTGTAATGATGACTATTTGAGGAATAACAATTAAGGATACAGGAACATTTTAAAAAAATTGTAAATATAACAAAACTATAATTGATAGACTTGTATCACTGATAGACTCGTATGATTTATCGGTGATAGACCAATTTTTACAACATGGTCTATCAGTGATATACTCTATCATTGATAGAATTTGACAAATTTTGTTATATTTACAATTTTTTTAAATATTGCTATATACTTAATTATTTTGAGTTTAATTACTAAATTTGCGACTATTCTTTTTTTTAACTTAATCACAATATACACTTTTATCAGTTAATTAGTCAATTTGCTTTTTTAATCCATCCCAAAACCTTTTATACCCTTAAAAATTATCCCATTTTTTATAATTTCCGAAGAAAGAACCCTCGTGGGTGCTGCTGTCAATTAGACGAAGAGGACAATGCAACATTAGCTTCATTTCATTCTCTGATCATCACTCCTTTCAGTTTTGCAATCCATTGAGCACAAGCAAGTAGATTCAAGCGGTTGTAGAGGCATAGGCGGCCACTGGCGGCGGCGGCAGCGGTGGAGGAAATTTTTTCAAGTCAAAGATGTGATAGGCGTGAGCTTTGCTGATGCAGGGTCAAGATGATGTTATAGTCCCTTTTTTGGATACCGAAGAACATATTCAAGCTTTTAGGCATTTCAACGCTGAACGACGGGGCTGCCTTCAGGTATCATTAATGCTGCGGCATTTTCTCTCTTCCTGTTTTTAACTGTTCTTTTGTCGCTTCTTGTGTTGAAGATGTTGATAATTTGTTACGATGGTTATCGTGCATGTTATTGTGATGTTTTCTTGTTTAAATTTAGGATTCTGTAGTAGATGCATTTTGATTGTGAAACTGGTATGGTTTCTAGAGTCTCTTTAGAGTGAACTATTGCTACAAGAGGATGAATCTTGACAATTAATTATATTTGACCTAAGAAAAAGAATGAAACAGAAAGAAGAATGGTCATTTGATTGAGCACTTCTTAATTAAGTTTTAATTATGGACTCGAGACTTTTAGTGAACGGAAGCAATTGTCGCTCCTCTTAAATCTTACTTACTTCATTCTAGTGTACTATCATCGGCTTGTGTACTTATGCTTCAGCTACAGTTGGGAGATGTGAGAATTACCTATTGTACACACTACATGTAAGAGATATTTTTTTATGAGTGTTATTATTGCCCTTCCATGGTGGGCTTCTATTTGAGATTTTTTATGGAGCAGCTGAAAAGTTGCTAGTACGAGTCATACTAAGGGAAGAAAACAAGTTTTCGAGAGATGCTGAGTATGGGTCTAATACAGTAATATGAATTAAGGGAGCTGTAAATTTTGAACATTGGATTCTGAATTTTACCTTCCTTTCTTTGTCTGTAGAACATCATGATCTAATTGGCGCTCCTGTTGAGCTATTGATGATCTATTCTAATTTCTCTATACTTCATTTTTCGAATGTATTTAGTAACTGCCCCTAACCATGTTGAGTTTGTTTCTAATTAAAGAGACTTCCATTGGGCTGACTTTCCTTTCTGCAAATTGAGCTTCCAGCCCCAGAAGAGGTGCAATATATTCTTTCTAATTAATAGATGATTAGTTATCAGAAATCATGAAAAGGATACCATCCTTTGGTCTTTAGCAAGAAATGAATTGGTTTTTTTTAGTTTGACATGTATATGGTGAAGCAAGAAGAATTGAAAGTGTTAGTTGGACTACTGTCGAATAAATTCGATTTCATTGTGGAGGGGAACTTTGTAAATGGGCTGAAAAAACGTTGATATGGGTGCTCAAATCATTGTGCCTGTCAGTAGTATATTGGACTGCAGGGATGGAAAACGCAATGTCATATTAGTTGGACAAGTGTTGAATTAACTTGATTTCATTGTGGAGCGCAACTCGATAAATATGTTGAAAATGGGGTTACAAGGATTGTCGTGGGTTCTTAAATCATTGGGCCACTCGAACAAGTTGGGGCAACTCCATTAGTGACCTTAATGTGACGCTGGGAATTGGAATAGAGGGGAGGGTATGATTCTATAGCATATTGGACTGTGGGGGTGGAAATTTTTTTAGGGCATTATATATTCATAATAAAGGAAATTACATTAGCTATAACTGCAATTTGATCTGCCAATGAATTGATGCTTGATGGCACCATTAGACTATTGGAGAAATTGTGTTAAACTTGAAGCTCTCATGGATTAATGCAAAGATAGTGAGTCGAATGCCTTGCAAGCTATTTATAACATATCAACTAGTACAAGTTTTAACCAAAAGCTGCTGTTATTTATGTCATAACTAACCAGTAACAACCACAATGCTAAATGCTAACCATCTTCAATTGTAACAGTGATCATTGTGTGCACATGGCGTTATTGTACAAGAGTCTGAGTAGGAGAGTCTTGCTTACATCTGCAGCTATGAAAAGAAGAATCACAACAGATGCCCGTCAGATTTTAATGTCTCCATCTCTCACATCCATTGACTTTCCTGATATTTGGACTAGTTCCAGCTGTTCTGATTATTCTTCCATCACAAAATCGTATGGTACGTCACCATTTCACTCTAACCCTTCTTCTATGTGGGCTCCTTTTTCCCCAGTTCAAATCCAGATGGTGTCACTGTATAGGTTTAGTATATTACTTTGTTCATCATCCAACTCTTTCTTGTTTGTGTTTGGCGTCTGATGATCTAATGTTTCTTGCAGATGACCAACAGACTGCAACAGTAATTGATGGTAGGGCCATTGCTGAGGAAATTACATCAGGAATAACTAGTGAGGTGAGGAGGATGAAGAATGCTACTGGAAACGTACCTGGCTTGGCTGTAATCATGGTCGGCCAAAGAAGGGACTCGCAGATTTATGTTCGTAACAAAATAGCTGCATGTGAAGAAGCTGGAATCATGTCAGAGATTTCTAATTTGCCTGAAGATTGTACAGAAGATCAAGTTCTTAATGCTTTATCACGTTTTCATGAAGATCCATCTATTCATGGTATACTTGTGCAGCTTCCTCTACCGCAAGTAATTTCTAAAACTGGGCCACGATGATATTTAATTTTGCACGTTTTAATCTGAATACCACCAACAAAATGGTATACTTGTGCAGCTTCCTCTATTGCAAAGTAATTTCTAAAACTGGGCCATCATCTCACTGCTAATATAGGTTCTTTGTTTCCATAAAGTACTTCACAATATAAATTAAACATATATGTTTTCAAATCTTGATTTGGTAATTGTTGTCTGCCATGGTAGTTTCTATAGGCCACAGATTTTGCTATTAACTCGAATTTAAAACTCATTGGGGGTTTCCTTGGGGAATATAGAGAGAGACTAACAATTCAACATTGTGGAACAGCATTTGGATGAGAGTAAAATCCTCAACTCTGTACACCTAGAAAAAGATGTTGACGGCTTTCATCCGCTTAATATGGGGAATCTTGCCATGAGGGGTAGAGAACCACTTTTCTTACCCTGCACTCCCAAAGGATGCGTTGAATTGTTGATCAGATCCGGTGTTGAAATCACGGGGAAGAGGGCTGTGGTGATTGGAAGAAGTAATATTGTTGGATTACCCACGTCCTTGTTGTTGCAGGTCCAAAATTCACACTTTTATGTCCAAAATTTCGTAGAAAATGAGATATTATTCTCTATTCTTCTGATTTTGGCTTTGTGCAGAGGCACCATGCTACCGTAAGTATAGTGCATGCATTTACTAGGAATCCCGAACAAATAGCTCGAGAAGCTGACATAGTGGTGGCTGCTGCTGGAGTTCCTAATTTGGTTCGTGGTAGTTGGCTAAAACCTGGTGCCATAGTTATTGACGTGGGGATTAATCCAGTTGAGGTAATTGATTTTAAGTCTACCTTTATGCATTGATTTGAATTTAAAAGCCATTCTTATTCTCGTCTTTTCATCTTTTGAATTTCTTTTTGGCCCTTTGTTGCAATACTGTTAGGTTAGATTTTAAACTTCATTATTGATGATAATTTTATGTAAGTGGATGAATATGTAACTTCTCAACATATGTTTCATGCATAGTTATCTATTTTCCACTCCCTTTAGCTATTGGTACTAGATTTATAAGGATACAGGGGATTGTGTCGGTTATTGAGGTCCTATATGATGCTCATCTGTAGTTCGTTTGATAGCAATTTCAATTTATTTTTTTGTGTTTAAAATTTATGTTTGTTTTTTTCTTCTTCCAGTTTTTTTTTAATTCCAACCTAAATTCTGAAAACAAAAACTAATTTTTCTTGTTTTCTAAACTTAACTTAGATTTTGAAAACTATAGTAGAAGGTAGAAGATTGAAACTTACTGCCGTTGATTTTTAAAAGAAAAAAAAAAGAAGAAAGAATTCAAATGGTTATTGAAAGAGTCCTTTGTTTTTTATCATGACAATTAAGTTTACAAACACAATTTCTTCTGACTTTTATTATTATTAGGGGAAAATACCCTTTTAGTACCAGAGGTTTTAGGAGTGGGTGTATTTTTTTCAAGAGGGTATTGTAATTGAACTAGGAGTGGGAGATTTGATTTAGGGACCTCTTATTCTCGGATACATACAAGTGTCAGTTGAGATGAATTCAGGTTGAATTCAGGTTGACGAATAGGTGCATTTGATCCCTAATGTTTCAAATTGGTCAATTTAGTCTTGAGTTTCAAGAATAAGTTTATAACGTACCTCAACTATTAAATCTATTAAATTTAAATATAAAATTAATTAAAAATATGATGTGGCAAGATGACTTGGAAAATATATTTCGTCTCTCCCTCATCTTTCTTCCACTTCTCTCTCTTCTTTCTTCATCTTCTCTATTTTTCTCCTCTCTTCTCCATCTCCATCTTTCTTTTTGTCCGTCATTTTTTCATTTTTTAATTAAAGAGCCGATTCACGTTAATGACATTGTCGGTAGGTTTTTAAGCTTAAATGCTTTCGAAAGTCTAACATGGCCCTCCTCCACACTTGAAACTTTTGTCCTCCATATTTGAAACTTTTGTGGCACACCACCTTGCAAATTGCACCTACAAACTCTTCAAGAGCAGTAAAGTGCCTACTTTGGGTTGAAAATCTTTGCAACAAACAAGGATACATCATGATACCAAGGATGTAGTTGCAAAGAAACTAAACAAGAATAGAGGAAGATTACATCATGATACCAGCTGGAAATGACAAAAAGGTTCTTGTATTTAGTAGTGGATTTCTTTGGAGGGGCCTCAAATCAACTCCTCCATCCCCACAACCTTTTTGAAGAGGAGGGACTTCTGGAGGGCACACTCCGTCTAAAAAATTACGAACAAGAAGAAAAATGGAAATGGAGAAGAGTGGAGAAAAGAGAAAAGAGGAAGAAAAGAGAGAAGTCAAAGAAAGAGGAGAGAGAGACGGAGAGAAGTGGGAAAGATTAAAAAATAATAGGGATTTTTTAAAAAATATAACAAACCAACAAAATATTTACCTTGTATAGAACAATTTTGAAAACGGTAAAAGCTTACAATGTAAAATACCAAAATTGTTGCAGTTAACACGCAATAAATCGACCACACAAGTGCAATACACGGTCATGTAAAATGATCGTGCAGATTTTGATACACGATCTTGGATATATCATGTCTTGAGATGCCTTAGGATGAAAGAATTATGTCTTTAATTCATTCGATCTCAGGCGTACAATGCACTGAGATGACCCGTAGATCTATACGATTTTATACTTCATTTTAAACGATGACTTTCAAATTTAAATGATCGTGTAGATTATGATACACGATCTTGGGCCTTAGTTGCATCAAGTTGCCTTGAGATGAAAGAATTTTGCTTTTAATTCATTCAATCACGAGTATATAGTGTCCCGAGATACCCTTGGATGAAAGAATTCTTCATTTAGTTATTGAATCTCAGGCCTTAGTGACATTGAGATGACTTGGGATGGAAGAATTTTGACTTTATTTTATTCAATCTCGGGCATACATTGTCTCAAGATATCTTGGGATGAAAGACTTCTGCCTTTAGTTATTCGATCTTAGACATTAATTGCACTGAGATGGCTTGGGATTTGGAAAGAAGATATAGATCGCAAGGGCATATATGAAAAAATGAGAGCGTGTCATTGACTTTTTTTTATTTTGTTTTATTTATGTAAATTTACCAAAATGATATATATTTTCCAAGTCATCTTGCCACATCATATTTTTAATTAATTTTATATTTAAATTTAATAGATTTATTACTTGAAGGAGCTTTTAAAATCTATTTTTAAAAAACTCACAAACTAAATTGACCAATTTAAAACATTATGGACGACCAAATGCACCCATCCCTAGAGATCCAGGGACCAAAAGGATGTTTTTTTTCTTCTTATTATTATAAATATTCTCAAAATCCAAGTTGATTTTTGAAAACCAAACAAAAAGTAGTTTTTTAAAAATCATGTTGTTGGAATTTTGTCGAGAGTACAAATAGTCTTTTAAGAGCTGGATAAAGAAATTGTGAGGAAACAAAAATGGTTATCAAAGATGATGTTAATTTATTTTTAGTATCAGTAGTTACAACTTTCTTCAAGAATATTCTTTCACAAATTTTGCACCAATAGATGCATTATTTAGACTAGTGTATATGGCACATCACATCATGGATTGGCAGGACCCTAGCTGCGAGTTCGGGTATCGACTAATTGGAGATGTTTGCTATGAAGAGGCATCAAGGGTTGCATCTGCTATTACACCAGTTCCCGGTGGAGTTGGACCGGTGACGGTTGCTATGCTTTTACTCAACACTCTGGAATCAGCCAAACGAGCGCATAACTTTACCTAACATGCCGTTACTTTGACATGGTGCACTGTTCCTCTAGTTTTGGCTTCAACGACAATCATTTGTTCATGATGTTCATTTTATAAAAGCATTTTATTGTTATGACCTACCTTATTTCCACTTTCGGGATGTTCAACTGACCCGATCAACCTTAGAGTTTGAGAAGTGAACATGAGTTTGGAACCATCTATTGCGTTTTAAGTAGGATTAAAAATATTTTTTAGTCTTAGAACTGTTAAAAATAGGTTAAAGTAACCTTTTTGATTTCTGGATTTTGAAAAGAGCTTTAGTTTACATTTTATACTTTTAAAATAATAAATCTTAAAAAGATTTGTTGATATTTTCTTTTGAAAAAAAAAATCTCTACTAATATTTGTTCGACTAATACATGGATGAAAATTGTTATACATTGTTAGGGAAACATTGATTATAACTCATTAGACTACAATTTCACTTTTAGTTACCAAAAATAATAACAATATAATATTTAGAAATATTTTTTAGGTGAAAAGGACGTGAAAGTTATAAAGACTCGTTAATTCACATTTTGAAATGAAGTGGGTGAAATTTCAATGAAAATTTTTGGAAAGAGCATAAAAGTAAATACAGGTGTGTAATTTTCTCAAATTCAATTTCTTTACCAAAGAAAGATGAGTTTAAAATAGATATGAAATTGAGAAAACATGGAAATCAGAAAAAATAATAGATCATAAAAGTTTCATCATTTTCCAAAAAAGCACATTCATGTGTGAAACTATAAAATCGAATATAATACCACAATTTAAAATATTAAATCAAGCTATAGTAACTAAATAAGCAAATATATATCTATATATCGAAATTTATCAAAATGTTCGAAATTTCTTAAAATATGAAGAAAAAGACACTCAAAACTTGGAAATCTGAGAAAGAAAACGAAAATTTCCCCTTCTACATTTTGAGCCCTTTGAAATCTTAAAATTTCGATGAAAATTGTATACCAAGATTCGATCCCAAATATAAATCCCAACTCGGTAATGGAGAAGAATGTTGAATGAATTTTTAAAATTTCATGGACAATTAAGTTGTAAAAATAAAAATTCAATGGGAAAACTTTCAACTCTGAACAAGAAATTTAAATTTGGGTTACAATAAGAGAGGCACTCAGGAATTTCACAAAGTGATTGATTCTAAGCATTCATACAAGAAGTAAATGAGCGTTTCCAATAATTACAAAAGATTTTCCCTTGTTCTTTGGGTAATTGTATTGTTTACAAGATTCATCTATCTGCAAATCTTGCAAAGAATAGGATCTCAACGTGCGAGTGTGAATGGATCAAACTCTTAAAGAGGATGAAACTATAAAGAAAATGAATTTATATGTTACAATCTAAACACTGTTGTCTACAATGGACTGGCTGCTGGAGACGCTTATTCTTCTGCAGCAGGTTGCACCGGCTCTACCACGGGAGGAATACAGTCGACCTTATAGCGCAAAACCTATATCACGCCACGAAATCCACGTGTCAAGCTCATTATCCAGAGGAAATCATCTAAACAAGATTATTATGAGATCAACAATGTACCAACGACAAAATAGAACTTGTGTAATTTTGTTTAGAGCAGTTTGGGGGAGTAAAATGTGATAGACACCCTGGGGAATAAGTGAGATGGTTCGATGTTAAGATGGGGCCTGGAATATTGCTAGTTAGCAGGGGGCCTGAGTGTGGAAATACTATTGTATATTTTTGTGACTTATGAAGGGAAAGTAGTAGTTATCTTTTGGCAATTATCTCATAATTGGACTCTTTTGGAGAACTAGAGAGATATTGGGAAGCTCATGAAATCTTTCCTGTTGTCGATAAATAAAATTGAGGCTAATGGCCTATCAGAATGTTGTTGAAAGGGATTCATCGCAGAAACTATGGAACATAACAGAATTCAGGTAGCGAAAGGGATGACACCACTCAGTGTAGTATAGATGGCAGTTCTATAGTTTCCATAGAAATCTTATCATAAATTCTATTCACAGATTAAAGGTCCATTCAAGGTCTTTTTCTATGGACATTTGCGTTTATATCAATTCAGACTTTAGAAGTCAAAGGAAAAATCAAATAGATTAGGAGCTTGAGTTGAAGAAAGAAGTTGTATATCGTGTTCATTACCTTCTTAAAAAAAGTTGAATACGTATTATCCCAAATCAGCTTGTAATCCCCAGCCATGCAAGTGCAGAAGTTTCCCTAACAATAATCTCATCAATTTATGTTTATTATTTCAACATTTAATAAAAGCAAGATGCTACCATTAACTCACTTGATCAGACTCATAACGTTTGTGAGGCAATATCAACTGCAAGAAAAAAATTCAAATCCATCATATAAGTTGAATTAAAAGAGTATGAAAGAAAGAGAGAGAGAGAGAGACTCCAAGATGATTTTGAAGATCAAAATTAAATGGTCGAAGAAAATGAAACAAGAAAATTACTTGTAAGCTTTGAAGTTTCAAGGTCACTAAATCAACTTACCCTCTTTACTCCTCCAGGACTTTCACACTCCACACTGAAACCAATATCCTGACCAAGTATAAAGTGAGCTCCATTTTAATAAGAACATATGAACATTCAACCAAAATGACTATGAAGGAGGGAAACAGCCACAAAAGAAAACAAAATTTGTTATATGCATTGCATATAGTTATACCATGTATAGCTTTTCAGTATCAAAAATCATCATAGTTCTCTTATATTCTTTATTGTTCAGAAGCACAAAATGACCACATGAAAAGAGTTTTTTTTCCAAAAGTCAAAAGGAAACAAAATAGCTTAACGAGCTAGGGAGAGGCTCCAGTTAAGGAGCTTCAGAAGTTAGTTTAGTAAACTACAAAAGAAAGTTCGATAGCATTTGCATTCTTCAAGACCTTGATAAAAAAGATAAGAGATGAGGGATCGCCTAGACGATACTCTTAGCACTAATAAGTTAACCTCCCATTAACAAAAATAGATAGATCTTCCATAATTGAAG
The DNA here is from genome assembly GCF_000004075.3 of Cucumis sativus. Taxonomy (NCBI): domain Eukaryota; kingdom Viridiplantae; phylum Streptophyta; class Magnoliopsida; order Cucurbitales; family Cucurbitaceae; genus Cucumis; species Cucumis sativus. The sequence goes on from NC_026658.2 coordinate 9,934,994, forward strand.
ACACCTCATCCAACCGCTCTACTTATAAACCAAGCTTTTCTTTTAGATGACCTTATCAAGTTTGACAATGAATGACCCAATCCCATTCAAGTACATTGTGGTTTACAATAATGCCATTAGCAATGTGAACGTTTATCCATAACATATTAACTTCATCGAGTAGAAACTAAAGAAAACAAAAAGAATTTTCATCGACATAAAGCTATAAGAATATGCTCTGGATAAAAATGAGCCATCTAGAAGGCAAAAAGTATACTGCAAAAAAAGATGCAATCAAGTCAAATAAGGTTTGGGATTTGGTAGCTGTACCATATTCATCTTGCCTTGAACCAATGAGAAATCCCAGGCAATATAAGAATTGATAGACTCCACACTTAACGAAACCTATAAATTAGTCCACAATAAAAATGCCACAAGCAGTGAGTTACAGCAAAAGGTTTATCAACACAGTGGAGGCAAGATATGCAAGAACGTTGATTTAAAATTTAGACCAACTTGCTATACACGACAAGCACTTTAATTTAAACCAATAATATAACTGTTCAAATTCCATCAATAAAGTTGATAAATGGCAAGGGCTGATTAGAATTTATGGCACAAAATGTTCTTAACTAATGTACTTACAGTCATCTGTCAACTGTACATGACTATTTATAAATTTTGCCATGAATAAAAAGAGGCCATCAAAGTAAAACTCTTTTATGACTGTTTTTGTTTCACTGATGGAAGAAATTCCATAAAAGAGAATCAAAGCCAAAAGATACAACAAAAAGAAAAAGAAATCCAATCGTTTTAACTGATAAAGCATTAAAGGAGAATCCAACATAATATTTTTACAAACTTCTGGTTGCTGAGTGATAATATTGTGTAAGGAAACTATGTCGCTAATCGTTTTAGAATTTATTTTCAACAACCTAAAGTCATTTGTGAATAAAAATTTAAAAGTAAAAAGAAAAAATCAAATAAAAGTTTGATGCTAGCTACTGAACTTTATAAAAATATGATATCAATGAAGATGTTTGTTCTTCCAGTCAAATGAACTGAATAAAATCTTCTGCAACCTTAGCACAGAATACTAAACAGAGAGTACATGCTAAGAACATTGTTAATTCATGGGAAGATCATAGCCAAAAGAGGCATATGCCAGGGAGATCCTTTAGCCCCTTATCTCTTCACATTTGCGGGGAATGCTCTAAGTAGCCTTATCCATTATTGCAATGAGAAGCGGGTCATTAAAGGTTTTTCCTTTGGAAATATGTCCTCTGACTTATATGTGGACGACACTCTTTTATTATCCTCTTGGGACGATGGAAATTTGGAGGTTTGGTGGAATGTTGTTAACTTATTTCTTTTGGGGTCTGGTTTGTCCCTTAATGTGGCTAAAACCATTAACCTCAATAGGGCGGAAACTGATCCTTTTGCTACTAAGTTCGGGTGCAAAGTGGATTCTCTTCCTTTCACCTACTTAGGTTTCTCTACCGGTGGGGCTTGCAATGTTAAGGAAGTGTGAAGTTCTCTTGACGAGAGGTTCAGATCTAAAGTGTGGAGTCTCCCACTCTAATGGAGGCAGATTGACCCTTGCTCAGTCAGTCTTGAATAGCCTCCCTTGCTATCTCTTCTCTTATGCAAGCCCCAGTTAGTATTATTAACAGGTTGGAGAAGACCATTAGGGATTTTGTTTGGAACAACAGGACCTATAAGCCAGTCCCTCACCTAGTTAATTGGGCAGTTACCTCTCTCCTGATCTGTCGTGGAGGCCTTGGAATTGGCTCACTTCGCCAAAAAACCATTGCTCTCGTGAAATGGCTGTGGAGGTTTGTAAAGAAGAAAACACTCTTTGGAGGCATGTTATTGTGTGACTATTTATGGTTTGGAACCGACGAGTAGGTCTACTAAACTGCCGAGAAGAGGAAGGTCTTATAGACTTTGGGTCGGTATTTTGATGCACAGTGAGCTTTTCTCGAGTTCATGGCTTTTATTTTGAGAGTTGGAAAAAGTACTAGATTTTGGAAGGATGGTGCGATGCTCAACCCCTCTGAAATTTCCAGATATTTTTTCCTTGTCCATGAATGAGGCCTTTATTGCTGACTGTTGGTGTACCACCAGCCTCTCGTGGAACTTGGGCCTTGGAATGTTTTGGATAAAGAGTTTGGCAATGTGACCGCTATTTTGGAAATTCTTCACTTTTGGGTTCCACAGAGCGGGTGTGATGATTTACTTTGGAACGTTGATGCTTCGGGAAAATTCACAACGTAGTCTACTTTCCTGAACTTAACTAAAAGATATCCCCCTAACATCTTCCCTTTGCTGTGCAGCATATGGAAGCTTAAAATCCACAAAAAGGTTAAATTCTTCCTCTGGTCCCTTACTTATAGAATCCTTAATATTCAAGATAACATGCAAAGAAAACTCCACTATGCTCTTAGCCCCTCTATCTGCAGCCTTTGTCTTAATTTTTTACACTGTGACTTCATTATGAAAGAGTGGACTCTGTTGTTCAGAATTTTCAATGTGGACTACTGTCTTCCGAACAAGATTGATAGCTGGATGACTGAAGGACTCAATATTAAAGCTTTCGGTCCGAAAGGGAGTATCCTTTGGAGATGCACCACGCGCTCGCTTTTGTGGAGTATTTTGAATGAGAGAAATAGTAGAATTTTTTAAGATAAGCCTGATTCTTTTAATTCATTTTGGACTGCAGTTCAGCACACAGCTTCTTGATGGAGTACTAATTACACCAAATACTTCTGTCATTACAGCCTTTCTATGATTTTTAACAATTGGAAGGTCCTTATTCACTAGCTTCTCTTGGGGAGGGTCCCCTCAACCCTTGCCCTTGTGTTGTCTTCTTTTGTTATCTTCAATACAATTATCTGTTTTTTATATACAAAAAAAAAAATATAATAAAATACGATGCTAAGAACAGTGATAATTTTTTTGCTAGAGACCAAAACGAACATAACTGGTAAAATTTTAAAATAGATTCTTCTCCGTAACCCTTAACTTTTGAAATACTTTAAATAACAATTCATTAAATTATTATCTCCATGTCCCAGTGAACAGAATCTAAATCTGATGAATTCAATAAATAAGTAAAAAAGTGAGAATAAAAAACACGGAAGAAAAAGTGAACCTCATAAGTCTTCCCAGCTGGAACACTAATCTCTTTGTAGCTATCACTTTTCCTGTATACATAGAGAGAGAGATTGATGGATGGACAAGTAGTTACAGAGAGGTGGCTTTTAAGGGAAAGATAAGAAAACAAGATGATACAAAGAGAGAGAGAGAAGAAAGCAAATAAGTATAAAAGCTTAAGGGTGCATTTGGTGGTGGATTCAGTAAAAATAGCAGATTCATGTTGTATGTGATGTTTTTTTTGTGTTTTCAACATGCATTTCATAGCGCATATATATGTGTGTGTGTGTGTGTGTGTATATTATATTATGAATGTCAAGTTTGAGAGTACAATTAAACTAATAGTAATTACAAGAAATTTTTGTATAACTGTTGTTTACAATATTATATAACCTATAATATTAAATATATTCTACTATACTTATTTTTATTTTAATAAAAAATGAATGAATTTATAACATGACTACTCATCAAAGTTTTTATTTTCTAGTGTAATTTTGCATTATTAAATTCTAATGCAATAAAAACATAAAAATGTTGTTTACATTTTCATAAATGCCTACTATTTGGATCACCAAACCCAAATACAGTTTTCAAAAGCAAATCTATCGATTGAATAGTCTTTGAATCCCGCTAATGCAATCTTAAAGCAAGAAATAGAACCTGAATTCCATACTAAACATACCCCAAATTTTTCAAGTCATTGACATAATACGATAATCCTATTTTGCTTGAGGCTATTGGGTGGTTGGTCTTATACAGGGTGTTAACACTATGTAACGGATTCAGAGTTTTCCTCCTTTTTGAGGCTGCAGTGATGCTTTCTCTGTAGGTAGGCACATAAGAACTTAAGTCACTATGGAGTTGCAGTTTGCTTAAATGATATGGGACCACGACCATTTGTTTGTGGCTTTGGGTTTGTGTTTGCCTATAGCAGGGATAGTTGTGTGATTGTGGAGGAGGTTTTTGCGTCATTCTCCTTTCAAGAAGGTTAGGGGGTTTATGAAGAGTTGGTCTTTTTGCAGCTCTTTGGGGAATTTAAATTGAAGGCAGCAATAGAATCTTTAAGGATGTGAGTAGATCAAGAGAGGAGGGTTGTCTTCAGCTAGATTTAATCCCTTGGTTTAGGTCAGTATACTTAAAATTTTGTGATTATTCGTAGGTCATATTCTCAAGACTAGAGCACTTTCCCTTGTTTTTGCCTTCTTTTAGGTCGTCGTTGTTTTGGCCATTTTTCTAATTGTTGGTCTGTGTATTCTATCCCTTGTGTCCCAATTTTCATTCATCAATGAAATGTTTATAGATCCAAATGTACCATTTTTGGTATTAATTAATATTGTTAGTCAATAATAAGCTAAGAAGCCATTTCTTTTTGGACTCAGTGAAGGAAAATGTACGAAGGAATGTTTTCCAAGAAGAAAACCTACTTCTTCTCCTTGGGGAGGAAAGCTTTAAGAAAGGCTTCACGTGAGATAGTTACAAGGAAGATATATGAACCAAAACACGGAAAATATATCAACGACAAAGATAATTGATCCACTAAGGACTGAGTTACCAAAATATGACCTCCCTGTTCTCACCTCAACATCTCTATTTATAATCAATTCACCCGTAACTAATTGCTCCTTTCTCCTTCCTTTATGGAATAGAGCAGCCTAACTTATTTTCTAATGAAGCCTGCTAGGCCTATTTAGCTCACATCCCATGACAGGACTTTTTACGATTACCCTTACTTTGTATCCACCATCGCTCAAATCCATGGGTCCCTTATAGAAACTCATAAAAAGTATCTCAAAATAGTCTCCTTTTGTTCAGAAAAGTAGTTTCTTTATTCACTGGGGACAAGACTTGTTTCAGTTATGTGAGGATTATTGCCTTGGATATGGTCCCTTGTCTATTCAATTTCATCACCTTTACTTTTTACTTTTTACACTAATGCCCCTATTGTGTTGAATTATACTTGGGTTGGTTCCTCATTCAAAAATGAAAATCTTTGTTGCCAAACTCTTGATTCTGCTGAAATTTTCTGCTCTGGTTCTCATGGTTACCAAGTTGGTCACCTCATCAAAGTCACATTATCTATCAAATCACTAGAAGCTGGCAGTTCAAAAATTGATCTGATTCTTTTCTTGCCTGTATGTACACAATTCCAGATAATAGTGAAAACTTCAAATGATATCTTTAAGTCTGCAGCAAGGCAAGATGGTCAATCAATCTTGGGATGAAGGCTCTCTTCAACCAATGTTTATTTTTTAGTTAACATTGTCAACATGTTTTGAAGTTCATCCATTCACAAGTTAGGTCAAACTAGTTCATACTTGACAAGGATTTGAGTCATTTACAATCAGTTTGAATGTTCTCAACTTCTATGTGGGAAGCTTCCAGCAAGACTCTTATTGTTAGTTTCATTTCAGCAAAATTGTAAGTTGCCCTCCCGGCCTTCAGTTTTTTGTTTGCTTTCCAGGTTATCCCTTGTTACTTCGTATGGACTTTTGCTGTTAAGCATGTGACCTATCAACTACCTTAATGAAAGCAATGCTTTTTATCCCACATAAGATGTGCACACAAAAATGCCAATATACCTCTCATTTGCTGCACAGGCCACATCTGCTGAAATAAAAAATGGAGCATTGTTGAACACCTCGCTGGAAAAAAAAGAAGACAAAATTAATAAAAATAGAGATACTGAAAAACCAGAATCACAATACACCATGGGCCTTGATGGGCTTGTGAAATTTTTTTGGAAACAACATTTTATTCATAAGTAACAGAGGACCACTAATCCAGACGCATGATTTCAATTCTCACTTTAGGAGAAAAGAGACAACTTATAGCTACTGAATTACAAAACTTCAAAAAAACACAAACGATGAAATCAACAACCATTACACAGAAGTGCCTTCCAACTGATATCAAGTGCATTGGAAGAGTAATGAAGATGGAAAAATGAAGGGTTTGAAAGGGAACACCATTAGGAGTTATAATTCTTTACAAAATCACATCTATTTTATAATACTTGAATTCCTGTAAAATATTATGACACCATAAGCACATTGTGAACGATCATTCTTGTATCTGAATTAACCAGATACGAACAACCAAAACATATCACTCTACCCCCCACATTCCCTTCCACCCAAAAGATATAACAAATGCATAATTTCAACATATTAATACTTCCACAGAGAAACTAATGCTTAAAAGTGATGGAGTTTCACATACGATTCAGAATATTCAAATCAATAATGGATGGAAAACTTTCCATGAGATACAACCCATTGTGGGCCTCAAAGTACCCAAAAGAACTAAACATATTGGAACTGCTAGAGGAATGAATAATACCGAATGAACCCAAGGAACCTCTCAATCTCAGACGTGTACACATCAACAGCTTGCTCCAAAATACCAAGATGCTCCCTTCTGCTCAATATAATTGCAACCATGAACCATCAAGGAAAAAAACAGAAGCAGAATGTTTGTTCCCTCAACAGGGAAAAGAAAGAATTAATAACCCTTTATATAAAATGCTATATTTCAATGAACCACTGTAATATAAATTTTGGTAAAAAAATTCTTACAGTTTCCCAGCATCAAAACGTCTCCATGATAATGAAATACAGAGTCGAATAAGCCGGACCATTGTTGTAAGTTTGTACAAAGGTGGTCCGTAGCGTTGTCTTTGTTCTTCCATTGGCCTGTTAATTTTCACACATTATCTTAAATATAGAATACTGAATGGTTCAACAATGCTCAATTGAAGTGCCTAGAATAAAACTGTTTTTACCAATTATTTATAACAAGCTAAACTAAAACTAGATAAAACTTTAAGACGGTAGATAAAAATTTACCCATCGTCATCATTTATTTTCTGAATGAATTCTAGCAATACCTGCATTAGAAAGAAATGAGAAGGTGAATTATGACGTCCGGTGTTTATAATTTTGATTCGATAAACAATTCCAAGGTGTTACTTGCAAAATAGATCAAAGAAACTTCTCAGGGTTTCTTCCCTGAATATTCTTTGAAGGACTGTCAAGACATTATTTCTTTAGGTTTACGTCTTTCCATCCACAAATCCTAAAGAAGAGCTCTATAGCATTAGTCCACGGGATTAATTTTTCCCTCTGAAGGGATTAGGTCACAAAAATAGCTCCATAGTTTCTTCCAACGTTTTAGGAAAGCCTATATTCTTTTACCAGAAAACATCACCAATTACAAGCAAATTTACGATTTAAGAAAATATAATCCACCATTTCATTGCCTCCACACACAAAATACACACAATAGACAAGATGGATAAAATGATGACATTTCTATAGTCGATCACCAGTGTCAACTCCTCCCCCCTCCATAGTCAAAGTGACTAAACAGATTTACCTTCTTATGAATATTAACAAATATAACACCATGCACTTTTCTTTTCTTTTCTTTTCTTTCTTCTTTTTTTTCTTCTTTTTGATGAGAAACGAGAATCATAATTTCATTGACAGTATGAAATTACGAAAGGGCAAAATGTAGAGTTACATAATGCTATTCCCATGACATTACAAAAGGGCAAAGAGAACACCATTCACAATAGTTTCCCCCTTATCAAATAATGTTGTTATCCTGCACAAGTGCCCTAACTACCTGCATTAAATCTCCAAGTCCCTTTTATTGTATCCTTCTCCAACTCAAATAAGTGAACCTGCGAGGTTGCTTATCACTTATCAGAGAGCATAACGACTAGCAAGAAGATTGATTGGTGCTCCAACAAAAAATTGCCCTTTTGTAACCTATTTCATCAAATCCCTCCCAATTGTCTTCTGCACCTTTACAGTGCTGCTCTTCCACATACAATATTAAGGATGGTGCAGATGTTATTAAGTATAATGGTGTTTACTACCATTGACACAAGGGAAGTATAGGTCATGAAGTTAAAATAACACTACTTAAGAAAGCAGCAGGCAGTGTTTTTAAAGCTCAAGCCATAATGAAGCATGATAGTGTTCTAGAGCTTAAGCACAAGGTACAAAAAAATCCATTGTGAAGCAACCTATATGTAAAAGTACATAGAGAGAACATAAGTTGAAGGGAGATATGGAGGAAAAGGAAAAAAAGGACCTCTCATTTGCATTTAGGCTTACTTAATTTTTTTAGTTAATAAAGAATTTTTAAAATAATGTAAAACGCCAAGGCACAGGGCTTTGAGCCTTGGGGATTCACAAAAAGCACAAGGCATGCCTTATTTTGTGAGCTTGGCCTTCTCAAGGTGAGGTGCCAAACCTGAGCCTTAATCCTAGGTGCACGCCTAGGAAGGCTTTTTAAAACATTGGCAGCATGGTCATCTGAGGAGGTAAATTGACTAACTTGGCAGAAGGTCTTAAGAATGGAAAGGATCAGGTGCACTTGACGCACCTTTCAAGAACTGTTCAGTCCAGATGAGTGTAAACTGCTCTTCCCATTCAGAATTTAAATTTAAATTGAGATAATATCAGGGTTGAAGATTAATCAAAAAGAAGTTGAATAGCAGGTGTAAGTAGCTCCAAAGCAATAGTGTTCAAATTGGGATTTCCTTTGTCTATCAGTGAGAGATAATTTAGACGTCTTCGTCATTCTTCAGGGTTGATCCTAATAGTTACTCGTTTTGTGAGCATATGATCAAAAACATCAGCTTGAAGGAGGAAGATGTGAATTATTATTCATTTACAAAGAAAGTGAATTCCAAGTAGGACAAATGGAAGAAAGTGCGTAAGTGTCAAGTTGGCTTGTAGGAACCCTCCTTTGTACTTCTATAAGCTAAGAACTCGGTTAATAACATTTTTCTTTCTAGTTTATGTTCTTCATATTTCAAGAAATAAAAATGTTTGGTAAGTCATCCCATTTCTTGTTTCTATATATGGCGAAAGGTTCTTAAAAAAAAGCATATATTAAAAAACAAGGAGCAGTTTCTGAAATTTTTGTTCTTTTCTAATTTTCACCCATGTACCCTCCCCCCCTCTCCCCCTTTCTGCCCCATATCTCCTCTATTTCTCTCTCCAATCATAACTTTTGTTCTTTTAATACTTCCTTATTCTCTGTTCTGTTTCTTTCTCTTTTTTCCCCTTTCCATTTTTCTCTTCCCCTTTACCTTTCCATTTTTCATCTCTTTTTACTTTTCTTTCATTGTTGAGTCTTAACTATATATTTCTATTTGAATTTCAATACTTTTTCCTCAACAAACGAAGATGGAAGAAAGCTTTTCTTCCAAAAAAAGGAAGATGAATTCTTTCATTGCTTTCTTAATCAACAAACGCAGTAGGTATAGTCATTGACCAGGAAGCAACCAAAGGTGTATTTACAGTAACTGAGAACATTGTACCTCTGGAACTCCAACCAAATATTTCACAAGGGTTTTGTATACGCCTGTTGCAGAACCCAGCTGTGCTAACTGTCTCCTCCTGAAAAGGTAATCAATAACTACGCCTATATTATAAACCCACCTGAAAGCTAAGCCAAAATCAAGGAACCTAAATGAAACAGAAAATACCTCTCCATCTGTTGTTTCCATAAGAGAGCATATCGATCACGTATGCTTCCTCCAGAATTAATCAAAGCATCAACCTCTGCCTGCTTGTTTCTCTCTGATCGCTCTCTTTGTTGTCTAATTATCGTTCCTCGAAAATCTTGAGGCATGTAGGTCATAACTGCAAATATATTATTCTTCATAAGAAACTATCAAACATATAGAATACAATACGAATCCAAGAAAATGCAAGAAGTGTAAGAGAAGGGAATCAACACAAATACAAAAGCCATCCAAGCATGACTCCCACTGGAAGCCCACAAAATGGAACGTTAAAGACTCAAAAGCCAAAGGTGAAGTGTCGTACTAAAAAATACTTCCACACTTTTGCACCTCAAAAGCATCATATCACAATTTTAGATTTTTTGTTTTCTTGGGGGATTGAGAAACAGTTGAACAAGACTCCAGTTGTAAAGACAAGTAGGAAAAGACTCTGGGCCAGACAAGGAACTTTCTCAAGTAGACCTATATCAAACATGATTTTAGGCAGACAGGCACCTAAGGATAATGAAGTGCCAAATTTAGAAAACTAAAGGTGCAAATAAGGTTAGACCTTTATTTTATACCAGAAACAAAATAAATCATTATATGAGAAGGTAATTATATAGGAGTTACAAAAACAATCTTGCATTGATAATCAAAATATTGGCTAACAAAAGAGAAGGATCAAATATAAGGCACCAAAAATAGTAATAAAAGATAAGCATCCCATCTTTGATACAGTCTTCTCCTCTGCTTGAAAAATACTCCAAAGTTAAGCACAAATCCATCCGACCATATTCTAGTTAATTATAAACCTGATGTAGAACATCCTCCTTTCTTGATGTTTCTTTAAGTTCTTTAGTATTTCTTTAGCTAATTCTTGAGTATCTTGAATTATCATTCTTGTATTTTAGTATATTTATTCTTTAGTTAAAGCTTGTGTATCTTGAGTTACTAATCTTGTATCTTGAGTTAGTTATAAATAAACTAAGTCACTCCAAGTTAGTTCTAAAACAACTAACTTCTAACAAACTCTTGTAAACTTCCAGCCTTTAAAAGGCTTCCCCTCTAATTAATAGAAGATATCAGGAGTATTATTCATAAAAATTCCTAAGCTTTGCAATTACTGCATCAATTTGGTATCAGAGCAACCGTCTGGGCTAACATTGACTGCCGTCGGTGGAAGACTGGGAAACTCTTGTTGACGGGGATCACGAGAGGGAGCTTTGAGTGTTGTGCTTGTTTCCAAACAACACATCTAATTAGGGGGAACCCTTAAAATTCTAAGAAAGAAAGAAGACACCAAAGATTTGTCAAGAATGGACTTCTATCGATCAAAGAAGATGTCCAAGAAAAAAACCAGCAGTAGGTATAGACAAGACAATCAATTTTACTCCCATAAACAATGCTGGAGTTCTGATTCAAGTGATACAGAAGAAGATTTTCAACATTCCAATTTTGGCCATGCTTGATTTTCTCAAAGAACCTATCACTATCCAAATTGGAAAACTGATTCTAGTGATTCTAGTGACTCAGATGATGTTCCTAAGGCAGTTTGGGACGGAATAAGAAGGTGACAATACCAAAAGATGGCCCAATGATCCAATCAAACCCATTTTTTAAGAAATCAGTGTAAAGATTGGAAGTTGAATGATTTAAATAATCGTCAATCAAGAATGGACTTCTACTATCCAAGAAGGTTCAAGACTCAAAATTACTCTTTTGGTTATGAAACACGATCAAGAAAGGTTAATTCAATAAAATCAATGGATGAGTCTTACACATGCTATGAGATTGCAACATATTCAAGAATCCAACAAAATAACTACTTCGATCCAGCAACATTGGAGGAAATAAAGAAAACAACAAAAAAATTCAACGCACATGGAGGAAATGACTCAACATATAGATCAACTATCAACTCATTTGCAAGAGTTCAAGAACGAATTGATTTCTTATACAGAAGAAAAAACAAAGAAATCACGGTTGGAAAATTTTCAAATAGAAAATCTTGAAGATAAAATTGAAGAACAAGAGTGTGAAAATGTTGATTTGGAATGACCACAAGTGAAGAAAAATCCAATACGGCCTTACAATAAAATGAATTACAAATTAACCTTAAAAAATGTGAATTTTTGTGCTATAGCATTCATTTTCTTGGATTTTATCATAAGTTGTGATGGTATTTCTGTTGATCCTAAAAAGATTGACTCTATTAGTTCTTGGCCACAACCAAAAACTCCAAAAGATATTCAATGTTTTTTAGGTTTAGCCTCTTTTTATAGAAGGTTCATCAAGAACTTCAGCACTATTGCAGCACCTTTAACAAACTGTTTCAAGAAAGGCAGTTTCCAATGGGGGCAAGTAGAAGAAGATAGCTTTTGTCAACTGAAATCAGCTCTAGCTAGTCCCCCTGTTTTAAAACTACCAAACTTTGATAAACCATTTGAAGTCACTGTAGATGCTTCGGATTTAGGTATAGGAGCTGTCCTTAGTCAAGAAGGTCCCCCTTTAGAGTACTTTAGTGAAAAACTAAGAACTTCTAGACAGAATTGGAGTACCTATGAACAGAAATCATATACCCTTGTGCGTGCTCTAAAACAATGGGAACATTATCTACTTGCTAATACTTTTATCTTGCTTACCCACTTCTCTCTCAAATTTCTGAATTCCCAAAAAACAATTAGTAGAATGCATGCTTGTTGGTTACAATTCTTGCAAAGATTCGACTTTGTAATTAAACATACTTCGGGTAAGTCTAATAAGGTTGTTGATGCTCTCAGCCGAAAAGGTACACTTCTCACCACCCTCCAATCTCAAATAATTGCCTTTGATCACCTTTCTACATTGTACCCTACTGACACGAATTTTAGTAGTATTTGGGAAACTTTCTCTAACCATAAGCCTTGCAAAGATTACCACATTGTTAATAACTTTCTCTTCATAGGTGATGTTTTGTGTGTTCCTCATACATCTTTAACAGAAGCAATAATTAAAGAAGCACACTCTAGTGGATAAGCTGGAAATTTTGGCCAAGACAAAACTTTGGCTGCAATTAGCCCTAGATTCTTTTGGCCACAACTCAATAGGGATGTTACTAACTTCATCAAAAGATGTTTCATTTGCCAAACGGCCAAAGGTAATTCCCAAAATACAGGTTTGTACACTCCTTTACCTACTCCTACTATTTGGAAGGATTTATCTATGGATTTTGTGTTAGGTTTACCTAGAACACAAAGGGGTCATGATTCTGTTTTTGTAGTATTAGATCGATTTAGTAAAATGACCCATTTCATCCCTTGTAAAAAAACTTATGATGCTTTGAATATAGCTAACTTGTTTTTTCGAGAAATTGTTAGATTACACGGAATCCCTAAAACTATAGTGTCAGATTGAGATGTAAAGTTTTTGAGTCATTTTTGTAGATCCCTATTGAAGAATTCGACACCAACCTTCTGTTTAGTACAGCCAGCCACCCACAAACTGACGGCCAAACAGAGGTGACCAACCGAACTCTTGGCAACCTCATTTGGTGTCTTAGTGGGGACAAGCCTAAACAGTGGGACTTAGCTTTACCCCAAGCAGAATTCGCCTTCAACCACATGGCAAATCGCTCAACAAGGAAGTCCCCATTTGAGGTTGTATATACTAGTCTCCCTCGAGTCACTTTTGATTTAGCTAACCTACCCTCTGCTGTTGATGTCAATACAGAGGATGAAGCAATGGCTGACTGTAAAGCTACACCAAGAAGTTAAAAGTCATCTAGAGCTTGCTAATGACTCATACAAATCAGCCACTAACTCTCACAAACCCCTTAAGGAATATCAAGTGGGTGATCTAGTGATGGTGTACCTTCGAAATCAAGACTACCTGATGGTCATCATTCCAAAATGACCAACAAGAGAATGCGTCCATTTCAAATATTGGAAAGACTCAGCCCCAACGCTTACCATGTAGATCTTCAAGAAAACATGAGAATCAGCCCATCTTTCAATGTTGCTAGCCTGTCTCCTTACTACGCACCAGATTCCTTCTCTTTAGCTCCCTAATCTTCACTCAAGGTCGAGTTTTATCCTAGGGGAGGGGTTTGATGCAGAACATCCTCATTTCCTGATGTTTCTTTAAGTTATTTAGTATTTCTTTAGCTAATTCTTGAGTATCTAGAATTATCTCTCTTGTATTTTAGGATTAGTTAATCTTTAGTTAAAGCATGTGTATCTTGAGTTACTAATCTTGTATCTTGAGTTAGTTAAAAATAAACTAACTCAACTCCAAGTTAGTTCTAAAACAACTAACTTCTAACAAACTCTTGTAAACCTCCAGTCTATAAAAGGCTTCCTCTCTCGTTAATAAAAGATATCAGAAGTATTATTCATAAAAAGTCCTAAGCTTTGCAATTACTGCATCAAAACCTCTAACTAGCCAAGCCTTGAATCAAAAGCCGTCAGGATGTCTAAGAAAAGCCAATAGTATGTTAAAGACATCTAACAAATTGGACCATGAGGCCGCCAAAGAGAACCAAGATCTAAATAGATGGTATGTATTTGCCCATTTGCAACTATAAAAGCAGTATTATGTTTCCCGATAACAAGAGGAATTTCTGATCCAAAATCTATAGAAATTATTAAGACCTCCTAGAGCTAGTGACCAATCTCTGTCTCCCTTTTTCTAAATTTTTATTTTTAAAAAAAGAATCATAAAAGAAAATTTTAAGTTTCAATATTATTTCAAGCATCCGAAACAATCTTAGCCTTCGGCTACTATTCTAATATTTGACAAATCTAATTTTTATAGTGATCCCTCAGCAAAGAAAAGTCCGTGTTTTGGGCTTCATCCAGTAATGGACTCTGGATTGTGTTCTTTTACAGGTGATGCCAAACTATATACATATTGGAATAGAACTTTTGTAGTCTTTGGTCTTGGAGAACTACTAGAAACAAGTTACCTCCTTCAATTATGGTTGCGTGTAAGTTTTCCATTTTCTAAAAAATCTAAAATTCTTTAGATTTCTTTTCTTGATAAGTGATTTCACAGAACGAATGAAATATCCAAAGATAAACTAAAGATGCTTCCAATTTGACATAGGAAAAAAGAAACTATGAATCTTAATGCTTCGTATAACTTTATACCAAAAGTGGGCATTAGTAATGGATGGCTAACTCTAAAATTCTTTGGATTAGATAAACAAAACACCAAATTTTTGGGATCTCAAGGATAACGGGTAAAACAAAGGGCTATATTTTTCTTTTTGGCTTCTAGATAACTCATTCTTCATAAAGAATGCTCCAGGTGATCCCCATTTTTTGTTCAAATCAATAAGATATCCTCTTTAATATTTCCTGTAGTTGTTGGCTACAGATCCTTCACTTCTTTATTTGTTTTGTGGGCCAGAACAAATGTAGAAACTAAACATTCTTCAACCAAATACATCGTTGCATAATAACAGTACATATCAAAACATCAACCAAATGACAGGTGAAAAGTTACGAGACAAGGTAAAATTTCAAAAAAACTTCCTCTTCAAGAAGGATCTATGAATCGTAACCTGTGTTGAACACGTGCTCAGAATTTTTAGATTGGAAAGCCACCAACGCATGTAAGGCATTCCGAGCTTTTTCTTCTAGCTTTCCTATAATATTAGCAAGTTCAGATTCACCAGTTGCAGACTCCTTTTGAACCTGCAGTTTAAATGCCTAAATAAGTTTGGGCTCAGCTTCTAAAACTATGCATTGGAGAACAGGTCAAGATCCCACTACAATTTTAGAACTTCTATGGATAATATATGCATCTTCCTAAACATGATTGACCCATGAATCTTACCTCTTGAGGCCAACGAGATTTTTCAAACAAAAAGAGAATTTCTTCCACGTTTTCCCGATTTTTCCACATATTCTCATCAATTTTATGAGGAGGATGTTGGTTTGCTTCATCAAGAAGGGTGCTTTCCTCTGAAATTATGATGATCCCCACAAGAAAAGTAACCAACATCAGAAATCAAATATTTAAATGAAGTGGAGTGGCTAACGGCAAATGTGAGACAGCACAACAACATGTGTTAATTCAACTAGTATAATGATAATTTCAAAGGATAAACAAGAAGGTGAAAACAATTCAACTGATCTCGAAATAGATCTAGACATAATTCCGTATAAAACCAACTTCTATGACATAATAAGAACGAACGCAATAATAGAAATTAAAAGCTCCGGTTATATCTTCATATCATGCATTTGAATGGTTGCTCAACAACATAATTTTCAAGTTTTAAATCACAACTACTAAGAGTTGGGATTCGAATAGTGGAGATCATGAGATTAACATATAGTACAGTAAACTACTAAATGCAAAAATATACAAAGACATGCGAGAACTTAAAATAAGCTCTAGAATCACACAACAACAAGACCCCAGAAGTAGAGATCTAAAACAAAACAAGCTCAAAGCATCAAATCATCAACGACCAGTGAGATCATGCCCAATACTCCAAACAAAAACTCATTAAGATACAAGTCAATGATGAAACCTGAAGTAGGCGGAAGTTCATCAAGTAAACTGTTGGCCAGAGCGAGCATCTCAGTAGAAAGGCGAGAGACATGGTCAGATAGAGGCGTAAATGGATACTTATCATAGTAAGAAGCAAGGAAGTGCCTGGTTATAGGCACCAGACCCTCCATGGAAGCCATTCTCGCCTATACCTTGATTCACTTCACCGAATCAAGATCTTTCAGTACAATTGCTCCACTCTGAAATTTCCTCCTTCGATCGTTTGAAGCCGAAGAAGATGCGTACTGTTAAAGCAAATGAGCAAACAAAATTACTTCCACTGTGACGAAATTCTCCAAGTTTCTTCTGGTAAAGCCTCTGATCGACCGTCAAAATACTCGTAGAGGTAGAGCAAGCAGAATACGGCTCTACGCCACAGTTCTTCGATCGACGTGTCGTAGTCAATCGTCCATTCTGGTATATGTGATATATCTTCTTATCGACTTGTCGTTTACTTTTCTCCCCTTTTTTCGTGCGTTCTTTTTTAAATATTATATTGCCACGTGTTCTTTTGAGTGGGTAAGTCAATTTCTTCTCCAAACATTTTTATAATTTCGTGATATCACTCATTAGTTTTTATTAGGTGTGATCATTCCAAAGTATCCAAAATATTTACCCAACAATTTTAAAAACAAGAAAAAGATCATCCTCTACAATCAAAAATACGAAAGCTTCACACCTAATAATATATTTGTAAGCAATCTTTTACCATTCACTGTTACAACGATCTATTGTTTAGATCTACCAAATCGTTTAGATTTAAACATTTTTTTTGTAAAAAGTGTGAGATGGAGATAGATAATTTGATAAGTCAATTATTTGGATTTTTTGATTTTTTCTTTAAACTTTAAATTACACAGAAATACTTATCATTCTTTTCTTTGTAATTATGTTTTAGTTTAAAATCTTATTATTCATTTCTTTTAATTTAAATTATTTTATTAATCTAATTAGTTTCAAACTTTAATTTCAATACAAAAAGTATATCATTGTTTATTTCTTTTTCAATTTCAAGCTAATCCTCACTTAATTTTAAAAGAAAAGAAATTTATCCATTTAATTAGAGACATTTTTAAAAATTGTAAAATAAATTAAAATATTTACCATGTAAAATTTTAGATTCATGATAGTCTTCTATCATGACGATAGTATATCAACGACTCATTATTCTTTATATCTTATTAATGTTTTTTATTTTGATAACAGATGTGAGTAACAGAAATCTTTTTAATTTAGATGCATCTTTTCCATTTTTAACATTATTTCTTGTACATAAACCCTCAAAGCTTATTTGCAATGCTCTTTTTAATTATGGGTTGATTTGATTAACATCTTAATTCCATTGGTTTGGAAAATTGACATTAGTGATGCCTTGATGGTAACTATTGTCCAAATTTCTAAAATTATAGGTACCAAAATTTAAATATGGCTTAATCATCTTAAAACTTAATTTGTTATTTAGTGTAAACTAAATCTTATCAAGACTTAAGCAATTAATCAAATTTAATTTCACACTCAATTATAAAAAGAAAAAATGGTAGTCATAAAAAGGAAGATAAAAAAGAGGATAGATTAATTAGAGTGAAAGGTAAACATATTAATATTTGATACTCAATTGTTTTATCATATAAAAAGAATTAGATTTAGGAAGAAAAAAGAGATGTCACCAACTATGAAAGAATAGTTGGGATAGAAATTAAGAGCTGGGTATAACACCACAAACAAAATAAAATTTTACTAATGAGAGAAAAAAAAAAAGGAAGAGAGAAAGAGATCATCAATAAAAAATTTGGGGCATTGAATTTATAGAGAAAAGTTGATTTTATCTTTAAATTAAATCTTAAAAATAAATTTGATACCTCACCTTTGATGTTAATACATGAGGCTTTTTCGAATGTAATGTAATGAACCAAAATATTTACAAAATATAGTAAACTTTCATGTTCTATATACCGATAGACTTCTATCGGTATCTATTAGTTCATTTGATAGATATTTATAGACTTCTATCAATGTCTATGTTAATAAAATATGATATTTTGTTATATTTTGTACATGTTATCAATTGTTTTATCGTTTTCCTTAAAAAGTTGTAGAAAAAATGGATTTTTTGGTGTGCGTTTGATTCTCAAACATAGGCGAAATAATTTTTTAAAAGAAGTAAAAGAGAAAGAAAAATTGCATTAGATGATAAAAAAATTGGTAAATATGACGGTAATCAGATAGTAATCTAAGCTTTTAAATTTGCTATTTTTGTAAATTTGAAAATGTAAATGACATGAGATCTATTATCATAGATTTTTTTTGCTATTTTTACAAACTTCCCAAAAAAATTTTATAATGTTTCTTCTATGATAGATTTGTCAATGCCAATAAAAAGAAAGTGTACGTTTTACCGTGATACCCACCAAAAAAAATCTAAATCATTCCTAAACGAATGATTTAAAAATTAGTAATTATTTTAAATTTCTTTAATCTAATTCACATCTTAATTTGATGGGACATTTAAAAAAACAAAATATTAAAACTGTTTATAATATGAACTTTTACAAAAAAAAAAAAAAAAAAATAGCAAAAACATATTATGATAATAGATTTCATATTATAACTTTTTTTAAATTTACAAAAATAGCAAATTTAAGAGTGTTGATCCTTTGATAGCCATATGATTATCGTCTGATATCACTAATTTTGTCATATTCGCAACATGCAAAAAAAATAGTGGTCTGAACTATTTTTTCTAAATATTTTTTTTGTCATTTGATGCAATTTTTCTTTTATAATATATAACAAAATTCATCGAACTCTGTATCATTTTAACTTGTTTTTCCACGTAATTAATTTTAGTTTTTTTGTCATCCATAATAACTTCCCTCATTTTTTTTTATTGTAGATTAATTTTTTCTTAACATAATCTTCTTTTAATCAAAAAAATGTTTCTAACAACAAAATCTCCGACAGGAGTATATATGTCTTTCTTAAATAGTCCTTCATTATATATAAAATATATGTGGTGAATAATATATTATCTTTCTTGATCTAAGAGAAAACAATAATCTAACGTCCAGTATTAAACTAGAGTTCGAAGATTCCAGTGTCTTTTGTTTTCACATAGTGAGTTGGAGTGGAGGGAGTATATGGGACCAAACATGAGCGAGACTCATACTAGGATGGTAAACGATAGAGGAATTTATTGACGAAACACATATTTGAAACTCGAATTTGAGATTGGCAGCCAAAATAATAACAATAATCTTGCTTTGCAGTCTTAAAACCATAGTGAGAAGTCGTGTGTATGATTCAGGTCACATGCAAGAGTTGGAGAAAGAATAATAGGAAAATGGGGTGAGCATGATAGACCAAAAAAGTCGAGTCGATCAATCAAACCGAAGTCAGTTGGTAGGAGAATGGGAGGGTTGGTCAGTGTCGGTTTGAAAAATGATAAAATAAGAAAAGTGTTAACAATAGTAAATTAGGATGAACTATATGTTAATCAACAATAGAAATAGCTAACAGTTCAGGTAAGTAAAGACAGTAGAAACATCAGACATTGTTAACCTAGTTAGATGACATTGCGTCTACATCTAGGGGGCTTCGACCCGAGATTAGAGATTTTATTACTTTGAGATATAAATCATAGGTGAAATCTTATAATATTAGAGTTTATAAACTCAATTCTTCACTCTATACTTGAAGTGACACAATTTTACTGAAAGTAAATCTATCACTACTATAACTCAAAGATAGTTTAGATAAAAATCTTCTCCTTAATCATTTATCTCATCAATCATCTTATTAAGGAATTGTTGACAAAGATCTTCTCCTTAATCAAGTATCTCATCTATCATCTGATTAAGGTGTAATACTTCTTCATCGCAATGAAACTTGCAATCTTTGTGCTAATGTTGAGATAAACATTCTTCGCAGAACACAACGAAACTAATTCAAGCAAAACAATGATTACTTACTTGATGCCTTTTCTGTTTTTTGCTATACAAGTTTTTCAACTTAACACAATTTGAAAATTTTCTTTTCTGCACACACTCGAAGCCAAAAGACGATAATTATATGTATTGACCGAAGATCCTCCGTTATTCCACAAATAAAGGTAATATAAGATTCTCAAAATCTTTCCTTAATAATATATTTGAGATATGATAATTAATTAAAAGAATATTTTTATAGATAAACAATATCGTGCAAGTTTTCTTCTCTTTCATCCATGTGTAAGCGAATAGAGGTTTTCTGGTAAGACCATAGTCGAACATAGGGAATTTAAAATCCTAATTCATCCTATTGTGCTACTAAAAACCATGTGTTATGATCTATACAGTGTGATGTATAGACAATACAGTTTCTATTATATTGTTTACCTAACAGGTCGAATTTAGTAGTATGTGCTACTAAACCATATTAAATTAACCTAATAGGTCGCACACGAAAGAACTGGATCAAATTTATCTCTAGGTTAGGTAATTAATAAATTCAATTGGAGAATTGGAAACTTATTAGAAAACATAGTTTATTAATAAACACAATTGGGAATTGGAAGCTTATTAGGAAACCTCAAGAAGCCTATAAATAAGACCTTACAGAGAAGTAAAACACAAGCAAAGACATAAAATTCGTTCCTCACAAAGAGAGAATAGAGAGAGATGAAATTTTCACTTTGTGAGGTTCTAGCATATCCGAATTCGAGGAGTCGAATTTCCATTTCGTGTGTGGATACTGTTAGAGAACGTTGGTGATTTTGCAGTGTTTTGGTGATACAAATTTGAAGGATCTTCTATTCAAAATAGAAGTTATTCAAACTTGAAGAATTATTCACATTGAAATAGAGATGTGTTTATTCGTGATTTAATTGTTTATGCACGGTCTGTTTGCGTTCTAAGCGTAAAGAATTTTTTTTTATGTTAATTCTACTACATCTAGCACTAGTTCATTTTTCAACTGTGGTATCAAAGCCAAGTTGCTTCATATAAATAATTAAATTTGAATATTTTTTTACGAATAGGGATTGATTTGTGATATTGATATGAGAATTTTGATTTTTCTAG
This sequence comes from Cucumis sativus, assembly GCF_000004075.3. Classification (NCBI taxonomy): domain Eukaryota; kingdom Viridiplantae; phylum Streptophyta; class Magnoliopsida; order Cucurbitales; family Cucurbitaceae; genus Cucumis; species Cucumis sativus. The sequence goes on from NC_026658.2 coordinate 9,956,255, forward strand.
TCATTTAATATTATGCTTCGTCAATTTGCCTGGCTCAATCGACTTTGTTTAACAAAATTAGGATTTGTGAATTTCTTTGATCGATGCTAAAGTTTGTTTTAGATTTGATTAGTCTGTTATGTTTGAAATTGAATTGTTTGGTTAATATATGGTGTTAATTCTTTTCGTGTTTATTGAATGAGATATTTGAATTCAAATTTTAGATGAGATAGGTAAATTGCACGTGTCCGATTGAATGATTATGTTCCATATACCTTTCTTTAGTTGACATGCTTAGATAAGATCTGAAATTTTGCATGAATAACAAATTTGATTTGTAAATATGTTACAAACTATTTTGGAAATTGTTTTAAGCGAGACTGCTATCCTGCCTAGTCATAGCGCCTTAAAATTGTTTTAAGTTATTAATTGTGTTTGATGAAATCCATTTGTTTATATGTTATGTTTTATTTGTGTTATCATATGTAATTATGAGATAATGAGATTGTTTTAACATGCATTGATATATGATATCTTTTGTCTCACAAACTTTCTAAGAGTTACATGTGATGTAATTAATAAAAGTTGTTGTCTACCTAAATAACTTGATTTTGAGTGTCATGCCAAAGCTGGCTTGAAACTATATTTACTTACCTAATTTAGGGTCAAACATAGGGAATTGATATCAAAGCATAGTTATAGAGTTCACTCTTCATTCGAGCGGTGTATAGTAATATCTATACGGTATGGTAAAATGTAAGTTTAAACTATATTTACTTATCTACACTAGAGAATCTGTAAAAGAGAAATAAGAATGGATACGAGATGGAATTGTGAACTCACTTGTATAAGAAGAGGTGAAGGAAGGTCTCCATGTTACTAGGCGATTAAGTCATGCGATAGCCTTGACGCGATAGAGCCCAGTTAACTAACTTATGATTAAGGTGAGCGCACCTCTTAGTGCCTTAACGCCACACTTGCTCACCTCTCGAAATATAAATGACTAAGCTTGGTTAAGCGAGATATATCTAGAATGGTTTACTTACAAGACTTATAATACTTCTCTTTTAAGGCTGACAACTTCTCAACGTCAAATACCCACACTTGTTTTCCTTTGGGGACACAAATGACGGAAGTTATCTCACTAAAGGTGAAAGTTTATCTTCAAACTCTTCCTTGCGCATGTTAGCCATATCCTTGCTACTTACTCTCTCGAGTAGTTGGCGATATACACTTGTCAAGTGATGAGTTAGCTCAACTAACGTAATAAGCTTTATAAGCTAATTTTCTTATCAAGAACTTATCACAGACATAAACTACAAATGACACATTGATAGACGAATAGTAAAGAGATGATAGATTGAGAAGATATGGACATGCAATATATTAAAGAATAAAGGTCTTAGGTCACTGTACAATATGAACAAATACATTGCAAAGAAATACAAAAAACTGGAAAGTACAAAAATGAACATTACTGAAATGAACATTACAAGTTAGGAGAGATGGAAAATAAAATCTTCTCTACTCAGACTCTAAGCTCTTACTTACAGACTGACCAGAAAAGAAGAAGAATGATGTCTATAGACAATGGAAAGGCTATTCTTTTCCACCCATCTCTAAAGTTTTGCCCCTTTAGGCTTACAGTAGGTCCATTTAGACATCCAGACTTCTTTAGAAGTCAACTTCTCTAACTTGGTAAGGATGGAGTCCTTTTACAGACAACTTTCGGCGGAAAACTTCTATTCTTCTGAATATATCAACGCTGAACACAGACATTGTCAAGTCACATCAACTCCAACTATCGTTCTTGTCTTCTAGTGAACCTTCCTTGCGTGCTGATGAGAATCTCACCTAGAAATTGTACTTGCTAGACAAGGTCTTTTTGCGTAGTCTTTGCGCAAGTTCCTCTATGATTCACTAGTCTCTTCTCTTATTCATAATCCTGCATCAAGACACTGAAAACATGGTGAAACAAACATAGAGACTTAAGTAGAGTGTATTTTCGAGTATTTATGAATTTTCAACATAAGCTACACGTTTTGACACACTTACTATGCGTTTTGGTCTCATTATTTTATCTAAAATACTATAATAACTTGTACTTCTACAAGTTATAAGAGCTTCAGAATATTGAGAAATAGGTTTGTCTTTGTTTCTTTCTCAATTTTTTTTTACTTGCTCTACTTACTGATTAATGAATATGAAGTTGACACACAATTTGTTTTTAAGCCTTTTGTTTTAATTCTATTTAGGTACTTGGACCTTTTATATATATATATATATATATATATATTGTGTTTTTTCTTCCTTCTTTTACTATGAAATCTTATGTCACTCAATTATTATTATGATTTTTTAAATTGTTGTTATGTGTATTTAGTTGTGAGGATTAAATTGGTTACAAGGTAATTTTTTTTAAAAAATGAAATGATTGAAAGTAAATGGATGTAAGGAATAGAGAGGACGACTACACAAAAAAAATTATTTGGGAAGGTAGATGTCTATAGAAGGTTAAAATTCTTCATTTTTTCCACAATTCAACTTATTCTTAATATGATTGACTGACTCTAAAGACAGCCGAATTTGGCTCCTTCCCCCAACATATATATACCTTTCATTTAATAATGGAAGATATATTTTTATAAAACAATAGAGGATCTCTTGACATACAACATGATACATCGGAAGATCATGGAGAACTCTTGACACCATCCATATGGCGTCGGATGTTCTCCATGATCTCCCGACGTACATCATATCATGCATCGAAAGATTTTCTTCCACTGCATTTCGCCTAACTCTGATCCCAACGGGCTTTTATGCGTTGAAAAATATCATTTTCCAATGCATTTTTGTATATCTCTCAACATTTTTGTGAGTAAAGAGAGCCCTCTTTTCTTGAAGTGTATGGAGGTATAAAACATATGTTGGAATAGCCACGTACGAACAAGGAATATACCAATAGAATGACTGTATATGTGGAATATATACAAGAACAACAACTACTAAAAAAAGACTTGTAAAATAGAAGCTCGTAATGAGAGTCTAAATTGCAGATCACACTCTATTTAAGAAGTTTTGAGGCTTTGCTCAGTGTGAAAATATTATAGAATTGCCACAACGTCCTCATAATAAAATAATCCATATAGTATATTGTTGGCTTTTTGGCCCTTAATCTCAAATTAATTTATTTTAATTATTCAATTAATTTATGTTTTGATGATAACAAATTTGATTTTTTTATTGACAATTTTATTAATTTGAATAGACCATATCGTAGAGCTTGGAAAAATGATTCTAACGCCTCTTGAATCACCCAAATCGAAGTTCAAATGAAGAAAATATTGCTAAAAGAAGCTTAACGAAAAAATACCCGAGATGGTGACGTGGCGACCAAGCATTCAATTTGAACCAATTAGAGAAAGCCACTTGGAGCAATGAAGAAGTAACAAGTGTGGCTTTTTGTTATGTTTTATTGGCTTTTATAAAGAAAATGAATTTAAAAGAAAAATGATTTTAATATTATTATTTTTTCTTGTGTCTAACGGCTAGTTTTTTTAAAAGAGGGTAAAGTTGCTTTATTGATTTCTTTTTAAATAAAATATTTTGAAAAGACATATTATTATATTATTATTTGTATTGTGTCTAACGGCTAATTAAGTTTAAATCTCAACCATTCATTTTTCTTTTACTTATATCTAATGACCCAAATGATTTTGAATTTATCTTTCCTCTCTTTTTAAATACTTCACATTTACACAAGATCACAATATCTTTACAATCCTCAAGCAAAAAGCCAACATTGTTATTCTCTCTAAAGCTTCCAATTTTTATTCTTTTCATCTTATTCTTGAGAGCTTCTTATTGTATTGTGAGGATTAAATTTGTGAGCTTCAAATTGTATACTCACTCTTTTAGAGAGTTTTCTTTTGTGTGATTTAAAAATTTCAACATATTGTAACGGTTGGATCCTAACCCGTGGAAAGGATCGGGTTTGCTCTTGAACCCGAAAAAGGAGCAAGAATCGGTTCGGCTCAAATCCGTGGAAAGAGTCCAATGAAGAATTTTCAATCAAAATCCCAAGAGGTGCTTGGGAAAGTGGATGTAGGTTGAGTTTAACCGAACCACTATAAAATTACGGTGTCTTCTTCTCTAACTCTTTTCTAATTATTTTTTAATTTAATTTTAGTTACATATTCTTATTGGTTGAGTTTGATTGCATACTTCCATTCATATCTTTTTATCAATCTTGTTATTTAACAAAGTTTACAAAGTTCTTTATTTAAATTTTAGAAAATATCTAATTAGTTGATTTTACTTTTTATTTGTCAAAAAGTTTATTTAAACCCTATTCACCCCCCTCTAGGGTTGCCATACCGATCCAACAATTGGTATCAGAGCAAGGTTGCTCATCTTGAAATTTTAATTTCTTGATAAACTTTATTGTTAGAGCATTATGGCAAACCTATTGGCAAATGGTATTGTTGAAGGTCAATCTACTTCTAGACCTCCTTATTTTGATGGTTCAAATTATGCATATTGGAAAGCTAGAATGAAAATTTATTTGCAATCTATTGACTATAATTTGTGGTTAATTGTTGCTAAAGGTCCTTATGTACCCATGAAAAATGTTGATAATGTTGATACGCCTAAATTAGAAGAAGAGTATGATGAAAATGAAATGAAAAAGTGTTCATTTAATGCTAAGGCTATTAACTGTTTGTATTGTGCCTTGAGTAAAGATGAATTTAATAGAATATCCATGTGTTCTTCCGCTCAAGAAATTTGGAATACTCTTGAAATTACTCATGAAGGAACAAATCAAGTTAAAGAGTCTAAAATTAGCATGTTTGTTCATAATTATGAATTGTTTAAGATGGATGCTAATGAGACTATCACCGATATGTTTACTAGATTTACTAACATCATAAATGCTTTGAAGGGTCTTGGTAAAGTTTATACAACTTCCGAAAATGTTAGAAAAATTCTAAGGTCTTTACCTAAGACTTGGGAAGCTAAGGTAACGGCGATTCAAGAAGCAAAGGATCTCACCAAACTTCCACTAGAGGAGCTTATTGGCTCACTCATGACTCATGAGATCATCATGAAGGAGCACTTGGAGGATGAGTCCAAAAAGAAGAAGAGCATTGCATTAAAGACTATCTCCTTGGAAGTTGATCCCGAAGATGAGGATGGCCTTGATGAAGATGACATTGCTTATTTCTCACGTAAGTACAAAAATTTCATAAAAAGAAAGAAATATTTCAAGAAACACCTATCAACCCAAAAAGAGTCAAAAGGTGAGAAAAGCAAAAAGGATGAGGTGATTTGTTATGAATGCAAAAGATCGGGTCATATAAGAACGGATTGTCCTCTCCTCAAATCATCTAAGAAATCCAAGAAGAAGGCAATGAAGGCTACATGGGATGATAGTAGTGAAAGTGAAAGTGAAGTTGAAGAAATGGCAAATCTTGGTCTCATGGCTCATAGTGACAAAGATGATGAACATGATGATAAGGTAACTCTAGAACCTCTTTCTATTGATGAATTATTTGAAAATTTTGAAAGCATGCAAAATGACCTAGAAAAACTTAGTTCTAAGTATGTTGTGCTTAAGAAGAAATACAATGTTTTAATTAGTGAAAATAAGTCTTTACTTGATACAATTGCTTGCTTTAAAGAGAATGAAAATTTTGAGCAAATTGAAGAATTGAATGTCTCTAGTGATAAGCATGTTTGTATTGAGAAAGATGCTTTGCTTGATAAAGTTAGATTTCTTGAGCATGATAGTTGTGAAAAAGATAACTTGATTAAAGTGCTTAAAGAAAATGAACTAAGTGTTTTACAAGAACTTGATAAAGCTAAAGAAACTATTAAAAAGTTGACAATAGGTGCTCAAAGATTGGACAAAATTATTGAAGTAGGAAAATCTTATGGTGATAAGAGAGGTTTAGGCTATATTGATGAATCATCTACTCCTTCAAGTTCTAAAACTACATTCGTTAAAGCATCACCTATTGTGCCTAAGTTTAACATGTCTAATCATGTGTCTAATCATGTTAAATCTAGTTTTGTACCCATATGTCATAATTGTGGTGTTGAAGGTCACATTAGACCTAAATGCTTTAAATTGAAGTATGCTCAAAATACTTATTCAAGAAGAAATTTTTCGCAAAGAGCAAAGTTTTACATTGCTCCAAGGAAGAATTTCTCCAATAAAAGTAGAGTACATAAATTTGTTATGAAAAATAAATCTTTGCATAATGTTGTTTGTTTTTCTTGTGGCAAGTATGGACATAAAGCTTATTCTTGTTACCTATCTAGATCTAGTGCTTGTAATGTCTATGAAAAAATGAAATGGATCCCTAAATATGTAAATGCTAACATTCTAGGACCCAAACAAGTATGGGTACCAAAGGATCAAACTTGAAATTAGTTGTTTTTAGGTTTGTTTGAAAGCCTCCAAGAAAAACAAATGGTACTTGGATAGTGGTTGCTCAAGACACATGACGGGAGACCGATCCAAGCTTATCTCTTTCTCCAAAAAGAATGGAGGCATGGTAACCTTTGGTGACAACAAGAAAGGTAAAATAATTGGTAAGGGTAATATAGGAAATGATTCATCTACTTTGATTGAAAATGTTCATTTGGTTGATGGTTTAAAGCATGATTTGCTTAGTATTAGTCAATTGTGTGATAAAGGATTTAGAGTAATATTTGATAAAAGAAATTGCATAATTGAAAATGTTAGTGATAGAAAAGTTTTGTTTGTTGGAAATAGGGATGAAAATGTGTACACTCTTGATTTGAATGATTATCCTATTATTGATAAATGTCTTTCGGTTTTGCATAATGATTCTTGGTTATGGCATAGAAGACTAGGACATGCTAGCATGCACTTAATTTCAAATATTTCTAAAAATTGTTTGGTTAGAGGTCTTCCTAGTTTTAAATTTGAAAAAGACAAAGTTTGTGATGCTTGTCAAATGGGTAAGCAAACTAAGTCCTCTTTCAAATCTAAAAATGTGATCTCTACTACTAGACCCTTACAACTATTACACATGGACTTATTTGGCCCTTCTAGAATTGCTAGCTATGGAGGAAATTATTATGCTTTTGTGATAGTTGATGATTTTTCTAGATTTACTTGGGTTTTGATGATAAAACATAAGGATGATGCTTTGAAAAGTTTTATTAGTTTTGCAAAAAGAGTACAAAATGAAAAAGGATTTTTTATTTCCAAAATTAGGAGTGATCACGGAGGAGAATTTGATAATGATGCTTTTAAAGCTTTTTGTGAAGAAAATGGTTTTTCCCATAATTTTTCCTCTCCAAGAACTCCTCAACAAAATGGTGTAGTTGAAAGGAAAAATCGTACTTTGCAAGAATTTGCTAGATCAATGTTGAATGAGTATGGTTTACCTAAATATTTTTGGGCGGAAGCCGTTAACACCGCTTGCTATGTTTCAAATAGAGTTTTAGTTAGACCATCTTTAGATAAAACTCCTTATGAACTTTGGCATGGAAAAATTCCAAATATTGGGTATTTCAAAGTTTTCGGTTGTAAATGTTTTATTTTGAATAACAAAGAAAAACTTGGAAAATTTGATTCTAAGACGGATGTTGGTATTTTTCTAGGATATTCCTCTACTAGTAAAGCTTATAGAGTTTTCAATAAGAAAACTTTAGTTATTGAGGAATCTATTCATGTTGTATTTGATGAATCTTGGAATAATGTTTCTAATGAGTCTATTTGTAGTGATGATTTAGAAAAAGATTTTGGAGATTTACTTGTTAATGACAAAGGCAAAGAAATTGTTCCAAGTATGCAAGATGTGAACATCATAGAGAAGAAAGAAGAGGGTTCTTCATCCTTGCCTAAAGAGTGGAGATATGCTCTATCCCATCCCAAGGATCTAATTCTTGGCAATCCCGAACAAGGTGTCAAAACTCGTTCTTCTCTTAATTTATTTAGTAATCTTGCTTTTGTGTCTCAAATTGAACCTAGAAGTTTTAAAGATGCCGAATGTGATGAGTTTTGGATTTTAGCTATGCAAGAAGAATTAAATCAATTTGAAAGAAACAAAGTTTGGAAATTAGTCCCTAGGCCTTCTAATGCATCTATAATCGGAACTAAATGGGTTTTTAGAAATAAGATGGATGAAAATGGAAATATCATTAGAAATAAAGCTAGACTTGTAGCTCAAGATAGTTATTGTCAAGAAGAAGGTATAGATTATGAAGAAACTTTTGCACCGGTTGCTAGATTAGAAGCTATTAGAATGTTGCTTGCTTTTGCTTCTTATAAAAATTTCATTTTGTATCAAATGGATGTAAAAAGTGCTTTTTTAAACGGTTATATTGTGGAGGAAGTTTACGTAGAACAACCTCCGGGCTTTGAAAGTTTTGATTTACCTAATCATGTTTATAAGTTGAAAAAGGCTCTTTATGGCTTAAAACAAGCTCCAAGAGCTTGGTATGATAGACTTAGCAAGTTTTTACTTGAGAATGACTTTAAGATGGGAAAAATTGATAATACTCTATTTATTAAAGTTAAAAATAATGACATGCTTATAGTACAAATTTATGTGGATGATATTATATTTGGTTCTACTAATTCATCTTTGTGTGAAGAATTTTCCAAGTGTATGCATAATGAGTTTGAGATGAGTATGATGGGAGAACTTAGTTTCTTCCTTGGTCTTCAAATCAAACAACTCAAGGATGGCATCTTCATAAGTCAAGAAAAATACACAAGGGATTTGCTCAAGAAATTCAAATTAAATGAAGGTAAAGTTGCAAAAACTCCTATGAGCACTACCACTAAGCTTGACAAAGATGAAAAAGGTAAGTGTGTGGATATAAAGACTTATCGAGGTATGATTGGATCTTTACTTTATTTGACCGCTAGTAGACCCGATATCATGTTTAGTGTATGTCTTTGTGCTAGATTTCAATCTTGTCCTAAAGAATCACATTTCCATGCTGTTAAAAGGATACTTAAATATTTGCTTGGAACTATTGATGTTGGATTATGGTATCCTAGAAATGTTGAGTTTAATTTGGTAGGATATTCCGATGCGGACTTTGCCGGTAGTTTACTCGACCGTAAAAGTACTAGTGGGACTTGTCAATTTCTTGGTAGTTCCTTAGTATCTTGGTTTAGTAAAAAAGCAAAATTCGGTTGCCTTATCCACTACCGAAGCGGAATATATTGCGGTTGCTAGTTGTTGTGCACAAATTCTTTGGATGAAACAAACTCTTTCTGATTTTGGATTAAAATTTGATAATGTGCCTATATTTTGTGATAATACTAGTGCCATAAATTTGACTAAGAATCCTATTCATCATTCTAGAACTAAGCATATAGATATTAGGCATCACTTTATTAGAGAGCATGTACAAAATGGTCATATTACTCTTGAGTTTGTAAGTTCCAATAATCAATTAGCGGATATATTTACCAAACCTTTGAGTGAAGAAAGCTTTTGTAAAAATAGGCTTGAGCTTGGAATTATTCGTTGTGATGCATCTTGATTTTATATCTTACTTGATATTGTTACCCTAATGCATATTGATAGGGGGAGAATTAGACATTTTGTATGTGTTCATATTTTTTTGGGAGAGCTAACTTCCTTGGTATTGTTTTTTATGATTCCAAAGGGGGAGAAGTATAAGAAAAATATGTTTTTATCAATTTGTTGCATAATTGTTTCTATTGAATAATGCATAATTTTTTAGAGAAAAATTAATTAAGGACAAAGAAGGTTCTCTTATCAATTGTTTTCAAGTATGATCTTTGTGGTGAAATATATACATGAGTTTTATGGTTATACATCTTGATAATAGAATTACTTGTTGACCATGTGTATTTCAAGTTATTTTTCTTCAATGATTTGTCATCATCAAAAAGGGGGAGATTGTTGGCTTTTTGGCCCTTAATCTCAAATTAATTTATTTTAATTATTCAATTAATTTATGTTTTGATGATAACAAATCTGATTTTTTTATTGACAATTTTATTAATTTGAATAGACCATATCGTAGAGCTTGGAAAAATGATTCTAACGCCTCTTGAATCACCCAAATCGAAGTTCAAATGAAGAAAATATTGCTAAAAGAAGCTTAACGAAAAAATACCCGAGATGGTGACGTGGCGACCAAGCATTCAATTTGAACCAATTAGAGAAAGCCACTTGGAGCAATGAAGAAGTAACAAATGTGGCTTTTTGTTATGTTTTATTGGCTTTTATAAAGAAAATGAATTTAAAAGAAAAATGATTTTAATATTATTATTTTTTCTTGTGTCTAACGGCTAGTTTTTTTAAAAGAGGGTAAAGTTGCTTTATTGATTTCTTTTTAAATAAAATATTTTGAAAAGACATATTATTATATTATTATTTGTATTGTGTCTAACGGCTAATTAAGTTTAAATCTCAACCATTCATTTTTCTTTTACTTATATCTAATGACCCAAATGATTTTGAATTTATCTTTCCTCTCTTTTTAAATACTTCACATTTACACAAGATCACAATATCTTTACAATCCTCAAGCAAAAAGCCAACATTGTTATTCTCTCTAAAGCTTCCAATTTTTATTCTTTTCATCTTATTCTTGAGAGCTTCTTATTGTATTGTGAGGATTAAATTTGTGAGCTTCAAATTGTATACTCACTCTTTTAGAGAGTTTTCTTTTGTGTGATTTAAAAATTTCAACATATTGTAACGGTTGGATCCTAACCCGTGGAAAGGATCGGGTTTGCTCTTGAACCCGAAAAAGGAGCAAGAATCGGTTCGGCTCAAATCCGTGGAAAGAGTCCAAAGAAGATTTTCAATCAAAATCCCAAGAGGTGCTTGGGAAAGTGGATGTAGGTTGAGTTTAACCGAACCACTATAAAATTACGGTGTCTTCTTCTCTAACTCTTTTCTAATTATTTTTTAATTTAATTTTAGTTACATATTCTATTGGTTGAGTTTGATTGCACACTTCCATTCATATCTTTTTATCAATCTTGTTATTTAACAAAGTTTACAAAGTTCTTTATTTAAATTTTAGAAAATATCTAATTAGTTGATTTTACTTTTTATTTGTCAAAAAGTTTATTTAAACCCTATTCACCCCCCTCTAGGGTTGCCATACCGATCCAACATATATGTCTCAACTGGATCTACACTAGAATTGACCAAAAAACTACACCGTCGGGTTATGCTCGAAAAATGATGAAAACAATACAATATTTGAAATAGAACTAAGCTCGAGAGAAAAATGTGTTTTCTGATGTTTTTGAAGAATGAATAAGGAAACTTTTTATAAGGTTTGGTTCAGAAACGATCCACAATAAAATCATAACGATAACGTAAATAAAATGGTTTAAACTTTTAAATAAAAGAATAAGGAAATGATTTTTCTAATTAAGGTAAAAACATATTTGTTTTAATTAAAAAGGTGAGCTATTTTGTGTTAAGACATGTGTTCGGAGCTACTAGGCGTTTAGAGTCAGAAGCTTTAGTTTTAATTTCTTAGAAAGTGTTATCTGTATATGTATAGGGTTGTTTAAAGATAATAAAGTTCGTTAAGTTATTTGTATGTTTGAAGTGTACTATTTCTTAAGGTTGTGCATGTTCTTAAGAAATTTAGTTTAAGTCTAAGCTTGGATGTTTTGGCATTTCACTTAGAAGTATTGGAGCTGCCCAAGTCGCAACCACACCTATAACATTAGAAGGATGCATTTTGGGTGGGGAGTGAAATGAGATTTAAGTACAATGCATAAATGCTTAACCTGATCTCAGTGGGGCTATTGACTATTGACTATGTTTATACTCAACCTTTCATATGTCATGTTTGTCATGCTTGTCGTCATGTTTTGATTGTAGTGTAAACATTCATGTTTCATTTGATTATTTTATTTTATCGTATTTTTTTATTTATTTAAAATTAGATAGGGGAACTCAAACTTATTTCATTCGTTTATTAATTAGTTTAACATGTTACTAAAATTATCCTTTCAGAGCTTTTTTTAATAAAAAGGTTTTAATTTTCCTACATGAGTTTTTCAAAAAATAAGAATTTTAGTAGTTGCATAGATGTAGTAGCATACTTAGAAATACTTAAAAAAATTTAGATCATTGGAGAAACCTTCTAACTATTTTACGTAGAGCTTTAATTTACACTAAAATGGTTACAAATTCTTGGTTGGCGGATTGAAAACATGTATATTCCTTATTTGTACGATGTATTTTCAAATTTAAATAATCTTTTTATTTACTTTTTAAATTACATTTACATAATAGTTAACTAAGTTGAAAGGTTACTTATTTATTGAAAGTTTTGTTTGAAAAGTAAAAGTTAAACAACCTTTGAGTTTTCTTTCTAAAAAGTTGTTTTGCAATATATATTAATGGGTTTTGTTCTTCTAACAACTCAACAAGGGCCATATTATATAACCCTAGTTTCCTAACATTTTGATATTAGAGCTAGCAATTATGATACTAAAATATTAAAAAACGCTATAATGTTTGACATAAAACTATATTAATGTTTTGTTTGGTAATCATTTTTTTTCAAAATTTGAAAATTAAACTTGTATACACTCTTTCCATCTTTGCATATATTGCTTCATAATCTACTAAGGACCAATTTTTTCATAAACAAAGTCAAGTTTTGAAAGAAAAAAAAAAGATTTTGAAAACCAGATTTTGTATTTTTAAGTTGATTAATTATTAACTCTTTTACTTAATAATTAGGGAAGTTATCAAAAATAGCAAATTTGACAACATATTTACAACCTATAGCAAAATTTCAGACTCTATCAATAACAAACATTTGATAACAAATGAAATCCTTTTATGAGTGACATTCATAATCGTGATAAACTATCATTGATAAAATCCACAAATTTTGATATAACTAGTAAATATTTTAATTTATTTTTTATTTTTAAAATGTCTCAAATAATTATATATAAAAAAAATAGAATTGATTTAAAAATAAATCACCAGGTAAGTTGAAATATACAAAATGCTATAAATAATTAATACTAAGGTAAAAAATGATAGAAACAGATTCTCTTCGTATAGCAGATTTTAGATTATAGATTATAGATTATAGATTATTATAGATACAATAAATATGAGTAATTTGAACAATGATTTTAGATGTATAAATAAATTAAATTTATTAAAGAAAGAATGAGTATCCACCAAATTGGCATATTCGCCTTAAAAACAATATAAGAATAGGAATCCGTGTATTCCTATTTTGAGTAGAAAGCACAAATTTTAGATGCCATACTTATTATTCCGCAAAATTTATTACCTTTGCAAGCATTTTTGTTTCATAAAAAAAAAAAGATGGTTATAATAAAGTTTTAATAGAAATCGAACAATCGATTGATTGAGTCAGATTAAACCGACTATAATTAATTGAGTCACAGTTTGATCGAAAAAATTAACTTCAATCAATCAATATCCACCTTTAATTAAAATAATTATTTTTAAAAACATTCTCTCTAAACTATTTTTCTAATTTTAAATATTGTATATTTATTTTTTTAAATTCAAAGAACTTGTAAATCTATTTTTAAAATCACGACCACCGTAAAATTATATTTTGAGAGGTTTTTTAGTTTAAATTTAGCCGATTATTATTAATTAATATCAATTCTTTTTTAAAAAATAAATAACATTTATTGAAATATTCTAGAAATTGTATTTTCATACTCTACAAGTAACATCAAATTTAGAAGATTTTTTAAATGCTTTTGTAACTTTAAAAGTTTCTATTATGGGTAAAATCATTTTTTTAGGAGGTGGGAAAAAATTATTTTATTGATAAGAATTTGAAGTTAGTGTCGATTGGTAGGTAATTGAAGCAAATGCAGAGTGAAATGACATCAACAGGGGCGATTGGGCATCAACTAAAGCCAATTTAACTTATGCCTTACTGCACCTCAACTTTGTAATGCAGAGAGATGATTATTCGCAAAAAGACAACCCAGCATCGAGGTGCCGTTCTGGAGCACCGCGGCACCCTAAAGTTTTCTCACGTGAGTGTTTTCATCAATGTTGGTGTTGTGGCAATTTTGTAAAGGATTGTTTCTATCATAGGGTTTAACCCATTACGAATTATAGCCTGACTTGCACCTATTTTCTCTCTAATTTCTTATCTATTTTGTGTTGGTTTATGCACATCCTGATTAACTGACACATGGATGACACATGGATGTGAGGTTAAGGTAACTTGTTCTAGCATGGATTTTTAGAACTCTATAGCTCTTTGTTCCTTTGAATTTATGAGAATTTGAACTTGTTTAACGTAACTTTTGGTTTCAATTATGTATTTGAATTATTCTTTGTTATATGTTCGAATTTACGAGGATTGAATAACTTGTGCTTTCAATTAAATATTTGATTCGTGGCAATTTGGATGAGATTCAAATCTATAATTTGGATGAGCATTGTTCTAACCAACCTAGAATTGAATCTAATGATTGACGATTAGACGCATGGAAATTAGATATTCCATCCAAGGATCTCTTGAACTCGATGCTATTGGAAAATTCAATGATGCATATTGCCTAATCGTATTAGAATAATTAGATTTAGACCCTTGGGACAATTTAGTTATCTTAAGTAATAAAATAGTTGGTTAAGTGATCAAAATTGCATCTAGATAAATGATGATAGCTCGATGAACAAATTCTTTCGATAGGGAGAGAGATGGATATAACCCAAGTTAAGAATCTTTTGACATATAATTTCTTTAACTTACTTTTGGTTTGCAATTTACTTCCTAGCAATTGAAATCACCTTCAAAACCTCCATTCAATCACTGTAGTTATTGGAAGATAGTGTTCTCTAAGTTCGACATCGACTTACCACTCAGACTAATGGGTCGAGCAATGAAATCCATCTATCAGTTGAAGAGTAGTTACCATGGGTCCAACTTCATACAACTGAAAATCAAATCTAGAAGTATATACTTGTTATTTTCAATTACTTAAAATCATATCCAATCAATACATAATTTGATAATAAAAGGTTTGCAAGAGGAAATATACTTCTTCCCTCAATTTCTTCTATTCTTTTTACCATCTCTTTTTCACTCCGTTTCTTTTTGTTTTTCTTTTTACTTTTAAATACTTTGAACAATTTTTACTATGTTCATAGACATTTAAATATAGAGATTTACAAATGTTTATCTCTCAGTAAAATATACTTCACTTTAACATCTGTGAAAAAGTAGGATGTTAATGAAGAACATAATCATTCGGTTCATAAAATGGAGATGAATGAAGAACATGATTGGATTGCACATCTTGTTGTCTAATGATATTATATTGTCTTGAAAAATTATTTATCTTATGTTGTTGAAAATCATTTTTTTAATGATGTATTTACGTTTCAAGTTATTTGTGCTTCTAAAATTGAATTGTCCAAAAAAAAATTAATTAAAAAAATGAAATTAATGTATAGTTTCAAGATAACGTGGGATTAATTTAAAAATATATTTATGAAAAAAAAGATTCAAAATGTGTGTATTTGTTTATGAAATTAGTTCATATTGTTTAATAGTCATAAATGATAATTTGATCAAAGTATAAACATTGTTAGCATAAAACAAACCAAACACAAATTTTCATATAAACATTTATAAAGATCATACAAAAAAATGTAAGTGTCTAGATTTTAATTTTTCTTTTAAAAAAAGTTTTTTAAAAATATATTTTTAGAAAACATTTTTTTTTATAGGTAATCCAAATGGACCCTCGTCATGAAATGTTTAAGTTAGGATGTTGAATTATCATCTAATTAGCACTAAGTTCACTACAAGATGAATATTCACTTGCCTATTTCAATTACTTGTTTTTTTCTTTCTAGAATTTCTTCCTTGTTTGTCATTTCTTCATTTTTTTTTTCTTTTTTCGTTTTTTCAAATTTCCACTTGGTAAACGATCTTCGTCATCTTTCATATATTTTCTCTTTTAGATCTAAACGATCGTGTACCAAAATCTAAACGACTTTGGTTCAAGATCATCAAGTTTTAATTGTTGAATTAGTTTAGTTATAGGTAAAATATATATATATATATATATATATATATATATATATATATATATATATATATATATATATATATATATATATATATATATATCAAGAAAATATGGTATTTGCTATCCTCAAATCTCCTTTTGCGCTAAAAAGGGTAAGTTGGGGAGACGTCAATGATTTATTATACATGATCTCTCTATGTGTGTATATATATTTTGTTGAATACTCCCCCTCCATTTTCTAAAGTAGCAAGAAGGTTGAAAATAGGAGATGAGGAACAGAAAAGTAAAAACAAAAAAACAAAAATTTTAAAAAAAGGGAAGAAGAGGGATTGGGAAGGACACAGTTTTGATGTATCAGTTATCATATTCATAGATAACCACTGTCAAAAGCATCTAAGTAGTAACCTCACTGCAAGATGAATATCCACTCCCCTATTCTGATTTCTCCAAGGCCTTCAGTAGCATACAGTTGAAACAATGTTGGCTACTTTGTCCTTATCACAAGTTTTTGAGAATTCAAACAAAATAGTTTCATGGTTGGTGAAGATGACAACTACGGGATGAAGGGAGAAAATTATATATATATATTTTTTTTTTAAAATTTTAAAAATAAGAAGAAAAACTATTTTTTCAATAAAAAAATGTGTCATCTTAGTTACCCGCCAATGATGCTACCAAAAGCATACATCAATACTGACATTCTTGAGCACTTTAAAACCAAATCTATGGGCCAAATATGTACGTCGTATAATTTAAATCCATGTTCATATGAAAATATAAAAAAGAAAAATTGAAAGAAAATGTGTGGTAGTACTAACATATTTTTGGTGGTATACTTCTTAGGATCATATATTGGATATCAGAGTTTAATGATTATACGTCAATAAAAGTAATTAATATGTGTAAATTGTTAGAGATAAGTAGATAAAAAAAAAAGCTTATGAAATTCATTTGTTTTTGTGCCATTGTCAATGCTTATTAATTAGTTCTTATTATTTTTCTTTTATTGTCAAAAGTCTTCCTTTAAATTTTCTATCAGCGTGCTCTATGACAATCTATAGCTTAGGTTTGAGATTTTATATCTACTTTATTAAATAATTATGTATACTTCTTTTCTACCTAATAATAAATAACAATGTATAGGCTAAATTGTTGTTTTGGTTTGACTCAAATCCTTTTCCTTTTATTTGACTTTTAGTTTGGTTTGTGAATATTGTGCTTCTTTTATCACTGGTATCTTCTTTTTATCAAATAGTAATTTGAACCTTCAATTAAAATATCCAAAATAAAAAATCAGTCATGTCAAATTCTAACATATTAATTTGAAAAGAGAGCATAAAATGAAAAGAAAGAAAACGCCAGTGGTAAAAAACTTAGCTCATCAGTTCAAATCAGTATCCCAATTTGTACTTAAAGAAAAAAGGCATGAGTTATGAGCAAGTGTCAGTGTGCATCAGCAGGCGTTGAGTTCGAAAGAGATGTTTGAAAAAATTGAAATAAATAAATAACACTGAAAAATACTTGTAAGGCTGTGATTCAATCCACAGAGTTTCTCAATCAAACGGCATGAAATCCGCTGGCGTCTAAAAAGCATCTTTTTTTTTTAATCCATTTTTTAAGCATCTTCCATTTCAAATCCTCTTGATCTTCCTTTATATACTGCATTCGGTGGGATTTAGGGTTGATAAAAGTTGGGTCTTGCCTTTTACCTCTCCCTTCTGCCCTTTTGCCCTTTTGATTTGTAAGTTGCTTCTTTGATTTACCTTTTGATTCTTAGATGGTTCTTTGATAGATTCGATTCGCCCCCTTTTTTTCTTTTGTTTTGTTGCTTATTAATTGTGATTTGTTAGTCCCTGATGTTGTTCGTAAGTGGGATCTTATTTTTTCAGAAGAAATTTAATCGTGATGGGGAGTTCTGGATTCTCATGGAAATTGCCTGATCATCCTAAGCTTCCTAAGGATAAGACAATTGGTCTTATTGTTTTGGATGGGTGGGGTGAAGCTAACCCAGATCGCTACAATTGTATCCATGTTGCTGACACTCCCACCATGGATTCGCTTAAGAAGGTAGTTTTATTTTAGGGATTTCTCATTGTTGATTCATGTTTGGGATACCCGTTTAGTGTTTTTATTTTTTTTATTTTTTTTTATTTTTTTATTCAAAGAGACTTTGTTTTATCGAATCCATCTCATATTTTGAGGTTCTTGCAAACGAATTCGGTTGTTTTTGTTGTGAAACTGTAGATTCCATATAATTACACTCGTTTGAACAAGAAATTCTGTGGCGTTTTACGGTTTCTAAATTTGAAGTGAAGATTGAACTCTGAAAATTCATTTGGGTGTCCTATGAATATGTTGACTGATTGTCTGCTGCTTCTGATAGGGAGCACCTGAGCATTGGAGGCTGCTTAAAGCGCATGGTAAGGCAGTAGGACTGCCTACTGAAGATGACATGGGTAACAGTGAAGTTGGACATAATGCACTTGGTGCTGGACGTATTTATGCTCAAGGGTGAGCTTATCTTATTATTGTGTTCGTTGTTTTGCGCCATATACTTATTGGTACATAGTTATTCGTCGAACTACGTTTAATCCGTTGGGAAATAGAATTACCATTTTACCTGTAGCAGTAGAATAAGTCATGTGAAAATTACGTGTTTTAAGACTCAAAGGCTCAATATTAGTCTAAACCATGTAATTTATCTGTTATGACTATTAGGAACCGTTCAGATTGACCATTCTTTGTGGAATTGAACCATTTTTAATTGTGAGAAAAGTTATTTTATTAGAAAGAAAGCATGCATGAAATGGAAACAAGGGAGAAAGGCTTCCCTCTTGGCAATATGTATAGATAAGAAGTTCTTTAAATTGAACAATGCATACTGAAACTCAATTAGAAGCAGCAATAGAGTAGAAGGATGAGTTTGATTTTATGGAATGTCATTTTTCTTCCCATTAATGAAACTTGAAATTAATTTATTTTCAATGCAGTGCAAAGCTTGTTGACCTTGCTCTTGAATCTGGAAAAATATATGATGGAGAAGGTTTCAAATACATCAAGGAATCCTTTGAGACCGGCACTTTGCATCTTATAGGATTACTGAGTGATGGTGGAGTCCACTCTAGGCTAGACCAGGTTCAGGTAAGCATTGACGTTTTCCAATGGTTCTAAATTCCATGTGTCTTTCCCAATTTATCGTGATATAATGCCTTATATAATGAATATCTAAACTTTTTCCCTATGTAGTTGTTACTCAAAGGAGCAAGTGAGCGTGGTGCCAAAAGAATCCGTGTCCATATACTTACAGACGGGCGTGATGTTTTGGATGGTTCAAGTGTAGGCTTTGTAGAGACTCTTGAAAATGATCTTGCCAAATTACGTGAGAAAGGGATTGATGCACAAATAGCATCTGGTGGAGGCCGTATGTATGTGACTATGGATCGTTATGAGGTACATCTTTTCTGAGTAATCTTACTATACTAGAATGACCACAACACGATGTGCCATTTATTGAAATTTTAAGATATGGGTAAATGAAAGATTCAAATGATTTCTTTGAAACAAAATAAGTCTATGAATATGTTAAGTGTTAACAACATTCACTTTGAATTGTATTATCTATCATAATTACAAGTCTAAAGTAATATTACACCATACTAAGTAAATGATAATAAGCTCACCTATCATCACCACTTGTTGAAAAATTGCATGTTGAATCACTTTTGTAAATGGAGGTTCGTTGTTTTGTAATATTTTAGATGCAGCTTCTGATTTATTGTAGCTTTAAAGATGCAATGTTTATGTAATGGGTAATGTATGCACAGAATGAATAACTTTCGTGAGAATGATAGATGAAGAGTTTGATTAAAAAAGTAATTTCTTTATCCTGTGAAATTCTTTTTGAATGGATCATAATAAATCCAAATATCAAGTCACTAGACAAGTGGAAAATTGGAAATGACTGTTTTTGTTAATTATAGAATGATTGGGAAGTTGTGAAGCGAGGATGGGATGCACAAGTGCTTGGCGAAGCACCACACAAGTTTAAAAGTGCTCTTGAAGCTGTCAAGACATTAAGAGCGGAACCCAAAGCAAATGATCAATATCTACCTCCATTTGTCATAGTTGATGATAGTGGGAAGTCTGTAGGTCCAATTGTGGATGGTGATGCAGTAGTTACCTTCAATTTTAGAGCAGATCGAATGGTTATGATTGCCAAGGCCCTTGAGAACGAAAATTTTGATAAATTTGACCGAGTTAGGTTCCCTAAAATTCGTTATGCTGGAATGCTCCAGTATGATGGTGAATTGAAGCTTCCAAGCCATTACCTTGTTTCTCCTCCAGAGATTGAGAGAACATCTGGGGAATATCTTGTGCACAATGGTGTTCGGACCTTTGCCTGCAGGTGAAAAATAGCGTATTTTCTATTCGTTGTTTCGTTGGGGTGGTACTAAGATCTGATTGCTCTATATATCCATTTATTTTTGCATTTGTAGTCAACTTTATTCAGGTGCACAAGTCAGTTGACTCTGCAATCTTTTATTAATAGTTTTATGAAACAATTCCTTTTTTACTTTACTAAATTTGATGTGAACTATTTTTTTCCCTTCTAATACAGTGAGACCGTCAAGTTTGGTCATGTTACTTTCTTCTGGAATGGAAACCGTTCTGGATATTTCAACCCAGAAATGGAAGAATATGTGGAGATTCCTAGTGATTCCGGGATCACTTTTAATGTTCAGCCAAAGATGAAGGCTATAGAAATCGCTGAGAAAGCAAGAGATGCTATTCTTAGTCGGAAATTCCACCAGGTATGGAATTAATATGTGAAACTTCACACATCCTTTGAATATCGGAGTTGGATTTTGTTCTGACTTGTCCACTTTTCGGTTCACATGTTAAATAGGTACGTGTTAACCTACCAAACGGTGACATGGTGGGTCACACTGGTGATATTGAGGCCACTGTTGTAGCTTGCAAGGCTGCTGATGATGCTGTAAAAGTATGTGTTAGATTTTCACAAATGATTCATGCTTTTTTTGTGCCTGTATGTTGATCTTTTCCAAATCCCTTTCCCCATTCGCTTACTATTTGAGAGCCTTGGTTGCAGATGATCCTTGATGCAATTGAACGAGTAGGGGGAATTTACGTCGTCACTGCAGATCATGGAAATGCAGAGGACATGGTGAAGAGAAGCAAGTCTGGGGAGCCTCTTCTTGACAAAAACGGCAAAATTCAAATCCTCACTTCTCACACTCTTCAGCCGGTAAGCCTTTTGGACTGCAAATTATGTTCCTTGGGAGATCTTTGATCGGATGTCATGGTTCATTTGAAATTGTTATTCTTAAGTTCATTTGAAATTGTTATTCTTAAGTTTGATGGAAAAAAATACTAACTTTGTTTTCGTTGAATCTCTGAACTTGTAGGTTCCTATTGCAATTGGAGGTCCAGGACTGGCCCCTGGAGTTAGATTCCGTAATGATGTTCCTACTGGAGGGTTGGCCAATGTTGCTGCAACTGTGATCAATCTCCATGGCTATGAAGCACCAAGCGACTATGAGACGACTCTAATTGAAGTTGTGGATAGTTAAGCGAGTGAGATGGAAAGTTCAGTTATTCGAGTAAGATTATGTTTTTACAATTAATGGAGCGAGAGAAGACTAGCAATGGGCTATGCATGCTAGGTGGTGGAATAAGTAACTCTTCTTTTTGATCCTTGGATTCATTTTCCTTGTTTATGGTCTGTCTATGTTAAACTAGACCATGAAAGGGAGAGGCTATAGTTCAACTGAGAAATTTTGTTGACTCGTGAAGATTTTAATAGCTAAGTTGAGGGTTGAACAACCCTCCAATTTTCAAGTTTTTGCTGATATTTTGTCTAATTTTGATTTTGATGAATTCTCTTAAGAAGTTGAAGTAGTGATTTTTAAAAAAATATTTAGGTGTAAGGTTGATTCCCAAGCAATCAAATTTTTGTTAGGTTAGAAACTTTTAAAAATGGTTGTCAAATATTTAAAATTGATTTCCAATCTATTTTGAAATTATCAAATTCTATTTTATATTTAAAAATTATTTAACCTATTAATTCTAATAATATATCTTTTATTCATTTATTTTACTTTTGTTTTTTTTTATATGTATAACAAAATAGTTTTTTGGAAACGGTGGGCGCAATTTTGAAGTTTACGTTTTCTCTAATTAAAATAAATTCAAAATTTTAATAATAATTTTTTAACATTTATTTAAAATTTAATTAAGAAAATTAAGTTAATTTAAGAGAAATTGTAAAAGGGGACAAAATTGACAGACTATTCCCATAATATGTTTTAACTCATTTGGTGGTTTTTTACTATAAACAGTAAATAATTTGTATTTATTATAAATTTGTAGATATCTATAACTTATCAAGAACATCAAATTGGAAGATTATCAAATTAGAACAAAAACATCAAATTCGAAGATTACACCACAACTGAGTTTAATTTATTTTATAACAATATTTTTTTATTATTTTTGAAAAATTTAATTATTAAATAAAATTTAAAAAAAAGCTTAGAAAACATGTTACTACTTTTAAATTTAATTACAAATACGATATATATATATATATCATATAATCAAATAAAATAATTATTGAGGTAGGGTCATCGATTGAGCGAAAACAATTGTTGGATATAATCATTTTTTACTATTCTTTTTTCATACATATATATGGTACGTGAAAAATACATAAATCTTAAATTGTTTTTATTAAATCTTGTTAATTAGGATATTCATTTGATTAATTTATAGGTAATCTCCACAAAGTAACTTCCTCATATCTTTCGTTTATTGTGTTTCAAATTAGTTTATACATATATCAATATAATTTACGTGTATAGTTACTTAGATAAGAGGAAGTTATATGAATTCATTATGATTGATAAGTTTGGTATAAAAAAAAAGGTAACCAATACATGAGCAAGTAAAAAAAAAAAAGGTTTCATCAAACCACTACAACCACCTAAAAGAAAGAAAAGTAATCGACAATCGGTCAAACATTATGTCCTAGCATAATAGGTTGCAATACTCTAATTTCAGCTTTGTGGGTATCAACATGAATCCATCTATGTCTTCTACACTACACAATATGATCCGCATAAGCCTCACCCTCTCTCGGCTACTTAGTTCAAGGAAATTCTACAACTGTTTGACGACTTCCCCACGATGTTCGTTCTCCATTGTACGTTTCTCTTTCGACCAATCTGTAATCGCCTTTGACTGGTCATTCGCAAATTTCATTGCTTTTCTAATGACCTTGACCATTTTAGATAGTCAACCATCGTGTTTCCCTTTGTTTCCACTTGATCAAAGCATTTATGCCTTCACTAGATCGGTCTATTTGTGTGCCCATCAGCTCATCAAATGACATGTTCAGTCCTTGACTATACATCATCGCAATCTCCAGATCATGAGAATCATCAATAAGAAGACCATGGCATTCACTTGGCACATTAGACTCTACATCAACGAATGTCTCTAATCATGCTTTCGTAGTCCAATCTTTTCCAAAAACATAAGACATGTCATCATAATAAGGAAATATTTTGTTTAGGAGACCCTAACTACAGGATGACTTTGTGCAAACATTTCAATAGATTAGTTGTTGATTAGGACTATAAACGTAAAATGTTCTACATGAGATACATAACTTCACTCAACTGTCCTACCTCATGTTATGTGATAATGCATTGGTATTCATTGTTCCAACTGAATCAATTGCATGATGGCCCTCTGATTTCTGCTATCGCGCTTGGTAGGTCTTTTTTAGGACTTTGATTTGACAATCTATGGTCGACAATCCCTAGATGTTAGTCCCCGAAAACTTCTCTGCCATCATCCGCTCTAGTTGTGCCACAAGTACCTAGGTCCGAAGGTTTTGTTATTAGATCTCCAGCACCAGATGAGACAACCTCCACGAAGTACCATGAGTTTCGCTTCTTCCTCTTTAGTCCAAACGTGTTTGGGTACATGTGAAGTATCGCGACGTGATAGTTTTGGAGTCGCCAAAATAAGTTAACAATATGCAAATAATTAGCTCACAATGGAGAATGCCAAAAATTAAAACCGTCAAATACATTGTGCTAATTAATTAACAATGCATAATTAAGAGAGTATGTCAAATGAATAGTTATTTTCAAATGCATAACTAACCCATATGCCAAATTGATAATTATTAAAGCAAGATACCAAATGGATACACATAATTAACACATAATGTAAAATGGATGCCTAAATAATTAAAAAGATAGCAAATAATTAAATCAGTATGTCAAATGGGTGTCAAATGAGTGTTAAATAATTAAGACATCAATCAAATAATTAACAAATCATTTAATTAATTAACTAAATGAAATAATTAACATAGCATGCAAATGGATGTCAAATAATTCAAATAATTAATCCAAAACCCACTGATTAATTAAGGCAGTAGCCAAATGGATGCCAAATAATTAAACTGAAGCAAGAAAAACTAATTAATCAGCGCATGGGTGTCAAATTAATTAACGAGATGCAGAACTCAGCAATCAAAATAGTCCAATGGCCAAATGGATGTCAAATAATTAATGATGATGCAGAAAATTAACACAGATCAAATAATTAACATAGCATTGGCAGTATGCTAATTAATTAACCAAATGAAATAATTAATAGCAACCAAATCAGATAATTAACTCACACAACATTCAAATGGGTGCCAAATAATTAAACAGATGTAGAACTCAATCATCAGAATAGTCAAATGGCCAAATAGATGTGCATAAATAAGTGTAATCAAATGCAAAACAAACACTAATAATTAATTAGGGCAGCAATCAAAGAGTCAAATGGGAGCCAAATGATTCAAATGATGCAAATAATTAAAAGATGTGAAATAAGTGTCAAATGATTAACTCAACCGCTAATTAATGAGTGATTTAAATGAATAATTAAGACAACACCCAAACGTGTGCCAAATAATTAAGCCAGTATCATCAACTTGAATAAAAAAAAAAGAACTTACAAGGTCGGCCTTAAATGTAAAATGTTCTGGGTTGATCATCTTCACCTCTTCCAAAAAAATTTCTTTTACGTGTCTCTCTTCTCTATCAAATAATCCTCCTAGCAAAAGAAATTCTCCCCTAATTGAATCTTCTCATTCTCTTTTTATAGGGAAATGTCTCCTTTTTTTAGATAGAAGTGAAATAGATTTAGATAGTGAAATGTGGAAGAGTGGAAGAACGTGAGAGATTGGGGAAGAAGGTGGAAGAGTGGGAGAACGTGAGAGATTGGGGAAGAAGGTGGAAGAGTGGGAGAACGTGAGAGATTTGGAGAAAGTGGGAGGGTTGTGACTCAGAAAACGGGATGGTTGAGAAAAATAGGGAGAAGAAAAAAAATCTTTACTTTTAAATTTAATTTTAAATATGTTTTTATTTTTGTTTTTGTTTTAAAACATAAATTTAAAAATTAAGATTTAAATTTTAGAATTCAAATTCAAATTCTTTTAAAAAAATAATAAATAAATTAATAAAAAATAAAGAGGCAGAACAAAATACGGTATCTACATGAAGAACTTATCATACTAGCGTATATACATACACATGTTAAACAATAATAAATTGTATGCACTCAACTTTATCATTTAATGATCATCTTAACATGCATATACAATGCATAATAAAGCAAAACCAATGCATTTACATAAGTAAATTGTACATCATTTACTACCATTTTAATCACATTTAAAAAATAGCCTATGCATTTACAATAGCTAAATAACTGTAAGGACACTACTGATTACGTAACTCCAATTCACTGAACACTTCTTGCGCCAATTCATCTCTCTATTCACTCCATTTGTTGGTCTGGTGTAGGTTGAATCACCCTCATCCAAGTCCTCAGGTATTTCAGCGTTAGTCATTACCTTCGCCACGCCACTATGAAATGTGGTATTTTTCTCCTTTGTATGAAGACAGAAAACCCTCAGCATTTGGGTAACCGACATCACATAGGTAGAAATATTCTATTAAGAACTAGACTATTTCAAAGCTCATCCTATGAATATAAAACAAATATTTGAAGAAAAGATGTCTAGCTATTTACCCTTTGGAACCTTTAGTCTGTTATGTCTTGAAATTGCATCTCTAAGGATTCGTGAATCGTTGTCGATCCTTTCAAGCCAGCTAAAATGAACACAAGATTGTCTTTTGTATCACAAACACCTAGGGCGTTCATCACAACGCCACCCTTTTGTGTTCTATTCCTTGGACAATCATTTACACTAACATTGACCTTTATGTACGTGTCATCTAATGCACCTAGCCAATTATGCGGTATAGTGAAATTGTAAATATTCATACGCTAACTTGGACATGTACAACTAAAGTCTAAAGAATTGTTATTTGCGTCAAACTACTTCCATCGAAGATCTGTACATGAGTTTGGTACTGGCTGCAGTTTTTTCAATAAGTCACCATGCAAGCGTAAAACAACAAGAAAGACTATGTCGAAATGCCTATAGACTATCTCACCAAACCATACAAACTCTCTTTGAATGATTCGACTATTCTCGACGTCGTGCACTAATATATGGAGAAACATGACAACCATCTCCTTGACATATATAGCTTCTGTTCTCACTAATCCACCAATCGTCCTAAGTAGATAGCATATATAATGGTGAAGCATCTTCTATTCATTCTAGTACTTTGATGACAAACGTCAGACTTATAGATTAGGCTAAAGTACACTAATTGCCTAATTTAATGCCTATTGTTAAAGAATGCATGCCCTAGCCTACTATGGTCATCGAATAATAACTCTAGTGTCATTAGTAACTGATGTTGTGAGGTCGTGAATACGGTTAATATTGTAGAAAATTCTTGTTGACCAATTACAATGTTAGTACTATTAACTTGTTCAATTATATTTTTCGTAAGTCTACCGGTTCTAAAAATAAGTTTTGGAGAAAGTTTAATTACTACTTCCTGATTTTAATTATTTTATTGTTATTCTTTTTCATTACTTTATTTTTGTTTATTTTGTCCATAATGAATTTAAAAAAATGATATAAGTTTATTAATTTTGTAAAAAAAATTATAAAAGTTTTTGCATGATTTTAACCACTGCATAGTATCATTCTTTTGTAAGCATTTATCATTCTATCACTAATTCTTTATTTTTCCAAAGTATGATATAAATCGATTCTTCTTGTGATACAAATAGATTCTGTTTCTTCTCTTTTATCATACTATCATTCTTTTCATGATACAAATTGTCTTCTTAAAAACTATGCATTATGAAAATCATTTCTTCTTCAAATTTTGTTTTAGGCTAAATCTTTTCGTAAAACAAATTTTCAATGTAAAAGTGGAATTGAATTTTTTAAAAAATTATTTCTTTGATTTATTTATAAATATTATGTTTATTTATTTGTGTATCAAACATTGTCAAAAGTGATTGATTGGGGTTTTCCTTTTCTTTTTTGAAAACTTGAAATAATTTGATAAAAGTGTGAATTATCATTTTTCCTAAGTGTAACACAATTGATTTTTCCTATTATGTTTAAGGCAGTAACCATTTAACACAGTTTTCCTAAGTTGTTTTTGTAAAGAGATTTTTCCTATAAGATATTTTTGCAAATTATTTTTTCCTAAGTAATTTTTTCTAAGTTGTTTTTGCAAAGTTATTTTTCCTACCCTTTTCTTTTCCTTTGCAAAGTTATTTTTCCTAACTTATTTTGTCTAACACATTTTTTATACTTAATGGTACATTTGACATTGAGTGGCACAAAAAAAAAAAAAAAAAAAGTTCACATTTAGTAACATCCATGATAGATAGAGTAATATATAAGTATCTAATACTTAAAGGATCGTTTGGGGAAGGGATAGGTTATGGAAGGGTTAGAGTTAAAACTAATGTTACGATAAGATGTGTTTGGGGGAAGAGTTATTTTGGTAGTGTTTCGAATTTTTTTTTTTCAAATTCATATTGTAAATTCAATCCACAAAATGCATATTACAAAATTGCCCTATGTTTCCTGAAAATAATCGACTTACTTTCTCTAACGATAACGTCTATATTCTACATTATTCAACTAGCCATTATGTTTCATTAAATAAACATTTGTCTTTTCTATGTCACGTAACCCGTAAATGAGTGTTGGAATTCTTTTCTTTTTTCTAGATATTTTCCTTTACTAGAATCCTAAAATATTTATGAAAAGATTATGAGAATGTTTTTTCTTATTTCCTAAATATTTTCCTTTTTTATTCCATTATTTGTTCTCCTTTGTACCTATCCTATTGTATTATTCATTAGAAAATAATAACAACAAACAATCGTGGTTTTTCTTCCGATACTCGAGTTTCCATGTAAATTGATGTGTGCTCTTTGTCTCTCCTTTCAATATGGTATCAAAGCCAGAGGTCCAGGTTCTATGTTCAAGCCTCTGCATTGTCATTTCCTCACCAATTAAAATTAATTTTCACTTATTGAGTCTTTCAATATTTCAAGCCCACAAGCCCACAAGTGAGGTAAAATTGATTCCACTTGTTGAGCCTTTCAAATATTTTAAGCCCACAAGTGTTAGTGATATAGAATTAAATTTGCAGCTTTTGGGTGAATTGGTGATTTAATATAAACATTTTGGAGGAAGAAAATAATATAAAGTTGAAATTAAGCTCAATTGGCATATATATAATGTTGTAACACTGAGAAGGAGTAACACGTTGAGAAGTAACACCTAGACAACCCTCGTACTAACTCGCCTTGTATTTCGCCCGGTAGAATTAGTATCTCATCTTATCTAGATAAAACATCTTGACTAATCACTCATTGTCTCGCCTTGAGTATCATCTGGCTTGCATCTTGATCAAATCACTTCAAAACAAATGCTAGTTATTAAGAAAAGAAGGCTGAGTCACAGATCTCGCTTTCTTTAAGAAGTTTTGCGGCTCTACTCTTTTGTGCAAACAGATTTGTATAGTCTCGTCGTCCCCAGGATAAAAAAAACCATGTTCTTAGTTGCACTAGAAACTAGGGTTGTTCACTGTTCGATTTGATTTGGTTTGAAGCTAAAACCGCACCGAATCGAAAAATACAAAAAAAAATCTCATATGAAACCACACCGAACCGCTAATGTCAAACCGAATCGAAACCAAACCGTTTATGCATAAATATTAGAATTGAAATTCTTTATGAACATTATACTTAAATAAAAATCCTACAAAGTTACAAACATATATATAATTTTTTTTAAATAAAGTGATTCAGTTCGAATTTAGAATCAGTATAATGTCTCAACTGAACCGAACCACATAAGAATTGGTTTCAATTTAACACAAATTGAATCGAATCGAATTGCATGCATTCAATTTCAATTCGGTTGCGGTTTAGTTTGTCAATCGGTTCAATTTTCAACTACTTTTTTAATACCCCTACTAGAAACTGATTGGAATACCAACAATCAAATAGAGTCAATTTTTGCTCAAAATACTCAAAGAAAAAGAGTATGAATTTCTGGGTTTTTTTCTTATGTTCTTAAAAGAAAGCGATGGGGAGTTTATATAATGGAGAAATAAAAACGTTGATCATTAATTATAAGTATCAAAACGTTTGGTAATTAACTAAAGAATTTTAATTATGGAAACGTTGGTAATTCAGGGAAACGAACATTGGAAATTAAATATAAAACGAAACTAAAATTTTGATTCTTTTATGACGTGAAACAATCATAAAGATTAAAAAGATAAATATAATATCATTATTACATCTCTAACCATCTCGCCTATAATGACGACATGTGTGTGATGAAGATTCTAGCACTTCGCTAGCCATCTTGTTTAGGATGGTAGGACGCATTTTATTTACTTATCTTCTCTCCTCTCCAAACTCTGAGTGGGACGATTATTTTGTAATAATGACTTTTTCCATCAAATTTGTGATCTAAAATCTTCCACCTAATTGAAATACGGAAAAATTATTATATATATAGATAGATAAATCATTATTTTATTAATACGGTAAAGAAAAGGAACAAGGAAAAAAAGAAGAGGCCAACAGTCAATTCACCAGGAAACGGCACGTGGCATAAATGGATCTAAACCGGTTATAAATTTCCCTCCATTTTTTATAAATTTGAAAAAAAGTACAAACCGAAGAGAGAGAGAGAGAGAGAAGAGAAGGAGCGGCTTCGAAATTTGAATCCCCATTTTAGGGTTCATTCATTGCTTTTCTCAAATTATCAGTTTCACGATCCAATCACCAAAACACCATTCCACCATTTTCACAAAGAAGAAGAAGAAGAAACAGATTCTGAATCAGCAGCCATGGAGAAGTACGAGAAGCTCGAAAAAGTCGGTGAAGGAACTTACGGTAAGGTCTACAAGGCCAAAGACAAAGAAACTGGCCAACTCGTTGCTCTCAAGAAAACTCGCCTCGAAATGGATGAAGAAGGCGTTCCACCAACCGCACTTCGTGAGGTTTCTCTTCTTCAATTGCTTTCTCAATCCCTCTATGTCGTTCGTCTTCTCTGTGTTGAGCATGTTCATCACCATAAGAGTGGTAAACCTCTTCTTTACCTTGTGTTTGAGTATCTCGACACTGATCTCAAGAAGTACATTGATTCGCATCGGAAAGGTCCCAATCCTAGGCCTCTTCCTTCCTCTCTTGTTCAGAGTTTCCTGTTTCAGCTCTGTAAGGGTGTTGCGCATTGTCATAGTCATGGTGTTCTTCACCGTGATCTCAAGCCCCAGAATCTACTTCTCGATCAGGGTAAAGGTGTTTTGAAGATTGCTGATCTTGGCCTTGGTCGTGCTTTTACTGTCCCTCTTAAGAGCTACACTCATGAAATTGTTACTCTCTGGTATCGTGCTCCTGAGGTTCTCCTTGGATCTACACATTACTCCACTGCTGTCGATATGTGGTCTGTTGGCTGCATCTTTGGTAATATCTTACGCTTTAATGGTGAATTTTTTGTTTTGAATCGATCAAATTACTCATTGGTTTTTATCCATTGTTTGGGAAAATGCCAGCTGAGATGGTGAGAAGGCAAGCACTTTTCCCCGGAGATTCTGAGTTCCAGCAATTGCTTCACATTTTCAGGTGCTTACTTTTCTTTGACCTTGTTCCACTTCCGAGTGTGCAGTTTTAATAATCATACTCGTGTTCGACATTTTGTCTCATAGGCTGCTAGGTACACCCAGTGAGAAACAATGGCCTGGAGTTAGCTCTTTGAGGGATTGGCATGTCTATCCTCAATGGGAACCTCAGAATCTTACACGTGCAGTTCCATCCTTGGAACCCGAGGGTGTTGACCTTCTCTCGGTAATGTTGCTTTGTTCATTTTACTTTATATCGTTCAAGCGAATTTTTTACATAGCTCAAATCGATAAAATAGTTTCCGTCAGAGAACCTACTCTATCTGGAAAACTTCTTATTCCAGCGAAAAAGAAAAAGAAAAATTGTTGCAGATTTTTGGGTACTGATTAGCAGGTTATATAGTTGTAGAAGAATTAGAATCAGGCTAGTCAGCTGAAGATAATGAAACTAGGAGTCAATTTATTCAGTTGCCTGACTTTTAAGAGCAAAGAAAACCACTTCAGTGAGATAACCAACATAATGGTTACTTTTTTACTTTATTTCTTGGGAATATAATAGGTCACTGCCAAAGGTCAATCCCCTGCTGATCATACATCGTATCAAGACTCACTTAGTTACTGACAACCTTGTCCGCAATTTTCATACAAATACTTTAGTAGTTGCTCATGGTTCATGAGGGAGCTATCGTAGTAGCTACATAGTTTCCGGTTGGATTGCATTTGATGCTACCAAGCCATAACGCTGACGATGAAAAATATAGCATTATAACCTCTCTACTTCTTGGATCATTAGGACGGCCAATAAATCAATATAGAGGTGTTTATCAACCAAAATTTATACAGTTACTGTCCTAAAGGAAGGTGCATTTTCACCCTACACCGGCTACTGTTATGTCATTGCTAAGCTGCTGTAACAGCCTTGCACGGTTGGCCATAACATGGTTTAGAATCTAGCTTGTTTTGCTGCCAAAACAATGAGACTCAATCTTCATCACCAGGATCACAGAGCCCCAATTCAAATGCTTTGTAATTTTAAAGTTTAATCTCGCTAATGATTCACCATCATGGATGTGTAGTGATAAAAAAAGAAACAAAGTCTCAGTAAATGACTAAGTGAACATGGTTTCAATTCAGGGAGGCCACCGCCTAGGAATTAATTTCTTACGAGTTTCCTTAACAGTTAAATGTTGTAGGATCAAGTGGGTGGGTAGTCTTGTGAGATTAGTCAAGGTGTATGTAATTTGGTTCAGACATGGTTGACATAAAAATTAATAATAATCTTGGCAATAATTAACATCACTATCAAAATGAACTATCCACATATACTTGAACAAGCTTGCCTATCTGCTAGACAACGAATAAGGTCAACAATTACTATTCGTTCCAACGTCAGGAATGTAGGGGTGAAAATGCTATTATCTTCATTTTCCATTTTCATTTAACGATACTTCCTGAACTTGCACGTAGTTTATACGTTCAATGGAATATAAAAGAAAATAGAACGCCATTTTTTTTGTTTGTTCATTGAATATTATTTGAAGTAACAATTTACCTTCGTAGATGAGTTATTCTTCTGCATTCTTTTGGGTTATAAGTACATGTAATTTCTTCTACTGAATGTCTATTTGGATTGACCTGAAACAAAAAGTGTTTTTTCGAAAAGCCATTTTCATTTAAACTTTTTTTAAGATTTAAAATACGCCTTCAAAATGCTTCTGTAAGGATTCAACTTGCTTACTTCACTATTTCTCCCTTACAATGGCCAAAAACAGAGGTAGCCCTCTGCTATCTTTATTTATATATAGCCAAAATGAGTACAGAAAAACATAAAGATTCAAGAAAAACAAGGAATAATGAAGACAAACCCAGCTTCCTCTAGGGAAAGACTGGATATTCCTCTAGGCTAAGCAGCCGCCAACTTCAGGATAAAAATAAAACCTACCTCCCCTAGACCTAAAAAACCTATTTATATTCCTTCTCTCATCTTTCTCTTATTTCTGTGCCTGGGCCCCACCTGCACGATCTCCTCCTCTTTTTCCTTCCTCATTATTAATTTGTCCAATTACTTTTCTGCCCCTCCTTTGACATGTATGAATAATTGGAGGTCTTACAATACCCCGGGGCTCCAAGTTCACCTTGTCCTCAAGGTGAAACTGAGGGAACTGCTGATTCAATAGGTAAACTGATTCCCACGTTGCTTCACTGTTTGGTAAGTTCTTCCATTTGATCAGCCACTCATTGCCTCCTAGCTCCTTGTTCCACCTTATTCCCAGCACGTTTTCCGGCCACAATTGTAGTTCAAAATCCTCAGTTAGTATAGGCTGTTGTTGCTGGACTACATGTTGTTTTCCCAACTTCAGTTTCAGTTGAGACACGTGAAAGACATTGTGAATGGCGGCCTCAGGCGGTAGTTGCAATCGATAAGCGACCTCTCCTATCTCTTCAATAACCTCATACGGCCCATAAAATTTTGGGGATAGCTTTTCACATTTCTTCCGAGCTAGTGATCTTTGTCGATAGGGTCGTAGTTTCAAATACACTTCATCCCCAATTTTGAATTTGAGCTCCCTGCGGTTTCGGTCTGCCATTTTCTTCATTCTATTTTGAGCTATGCATAGGTTTTCCTTCAGTGCATTGAGTGCTAAATCTCTCTCCTTCAACATGACTTCTACGTCATTGTTAGGAGATTGCTTCCATCCATATGACAGCAGTGGCGGGGGAGTTCTTCCAAAAACAGATTGGTAAGGAGTAGTTTTGGTGGATGCGTGGAAGGTTGTGTTATACCATAATTCCGCCCAAGGGATCAGTTTATCCCATTTCTTCGGTTGTTCATTGCAAAAGCATCTCAAATAGGTCTCTAGGCATCTGTTTACCCTCTCGGTTTGTCCATCGGTTTGGGGATGGAATGCCGTGCTTCTCTTCAAAATGGTGCCCATGGTAGTGAACAACTCCTTCCAGAAATTGCTAAGGAAGATCTTATCACGGTCGGTAATAATGGACTTGGGTATTCCATGTTTGCTGACCACTTTTTCCAAAAAAATTGAAGCCACTTGCTTGGCTGTGTACGGGTGTTTCAGAGGCAAGAAGTAGGAGTACTTACTTAGGCGGTCGACGACTACCATAATCACGTTGTAACCTCCTGCTATTGGCAGCCCTTCAATAAAATCCATGGTCCAATCCTCCAATATCTTGTCGGGGATAGGAATGGGTTGCAGAACTCCCGCAGGCTTTGTAGCTTCGAACTTATTACGTTGACAAGTGTCACATTCTTCTACATATCTCTTGATATCAGCCTTCATTCCTTTCCAAAATAGTTCCCCACTCATTCTTTTATAGGTTCTCAAGAATCCCGAGTGCCCTCCTAATATGGAATCATGGAACGTGTGTAGAAGACTCGGAATGAGGGAGGAATTTCGCGGCAGCACCATCCTTCCTTTATATAGCAGCCTGCCATTGTTCCACTGGTATTTCCCACCTTGATCCACCTCTCCCTTAAGTTCGGCAATAATTTTCTGAAGTTCTTGATCCATTTCAACTTCCTTTGCTATTATCTCTATATCAACTATGCCTGTGGTTGTCATTGTATTTAACTCCACCGAATGGTCCTTCCTTGAGAGAGCATCCGCCACCTTATTCTGCAGACCCGGCTGGTATAAGATCTCAAAGTCATACCCCAAAAGTTTTGTGAGCCACTTTTGGAATTGAGGCTGAACTTCCCTCTGTTCTAACAGAAATTTCAGAGCCTTCTGATCTGAAACAATTGTGAACTTTCTGCCCAGGAGATAATGTCTCCATTTTTGCACCGAAAGGACAACCGCCATCAATTCCCTTTCATAGATCGACTTACCCTGGGCTCTTGGGGACAGTTTCTGGCTGAAGAATGCGATGGGATGACCATTCTGTGATAAAACTGCACCTAAACCTACTCCTGAAGCATCAGTTTCGATTGTGAAGGGCTGAGACCAATCCGGCAATGCTAATACCGGTAAGGTTGTCATTGCTAGCTTCAGCTGGTCAAACGCTATTGTAGCTTCCTCATTCCAATGGAATGCATTTTTCTGAAGTAATTTGGTTAAGGGTGCAGCTATTTCTCCATAGCTTTTCACAAATCTTCTATAATACCCAGTCAGTCCAAGGAATCCCCTCAGCCCAGTTATATCTTTCGGCCGTGGCCAATTTACCATACTGCGAATCTTGTCCTCATCAGCCTCCACTCCTCTGCTGGAAATCAGATGACCCAAATATTGAACTTGGGAATGAGCAATGACACATTTAGACCTATTTGCAAACAATTCATGGTCCCTCAAGATAGCAAAAACCATTCCTAAATGTTTCATGTGCTCATCTATGTCCACACTATAAACTAGAATGTCATAAAAAAAAACCAGGACACACCTTCGAAGGAATGGTTTGAACACATCGTTCATGAGAGATTGGAAGATGGCAGGAGCATTCGTAAGGCCGAAAGGCATCACCAAGAACTCATAATGTCCTTCATGCGTGCGGAAAGCTGTATTTTCTCCACATCTTCCTCCCTCATCCTAATCTGGTGGTATCCAGATTTAAGGTCTAACTTTGAGAAAACTGTCGCACCATGAAGTTCATCTAAGAGTTCTTCGATCACGGGAATTGGAAATTTATCAGCCACCGTTACTTGATTGAGTTTCCTGTAATCTACACAAAATCTCCACCCTCCATCTTTTTTCTTCACTAAGAGGACCGGGCTCGAATATGGGCTGCGGCTTGGACGAATCACCCCAGCTTGTAACATTTCTAACACCAATTTTTCAATCTCTTCCTTTTGTACATGGCCATACTTATATGGTCTTACATTAATTGGTTTCTGATCGGCCACGGTCAGAATGCGATGGTCTATGGCTCTCCTTGGCGGTAAACCCGTGGGCAACCTAAAGACATCTGCATATTGCTCGAGCAATCGCTGAACCATGGGTAATCCTTCTTCCTTTCCCTTCAATTCAGCTTCTGTTTCCGATTCTCCTTCATAGTTTACTTCATAGTTTTGGAATTCCAAGAGGAATCCTTGGTCCCCGGATTGCCACGTTTTCTCTAAGGTTCTCAATGAACATTCTGACTTCGTTAGAGAAGGGTCACCTTTTAGGATTATTCTTCTACCCTTCATCCAAAACGTCATGGTTAGGGATGGCCAGTGAACCTTCATGGTTCCTGTCGAATCTAGCCATTGCATCCCAAGCACCAAGTCTACCGTTCCTAACTCTACCGCTAGGAAATCTGCTACGATTGTTAACTCTTTTAACTTCACCTTCACCCTCTTGCAAATCCCACTTCCTTCACATTGGTTGCCATTCCCAATGGTAACTCCAAAACGAGTTCCCGGATCGATGCTCAGCTGTAGTTCATCTACCAACACTTGGCTGATGAAGTTATTGGTCGCCCCGCTGTCAATCAGAATAACTACTTCCCTTCCGTTCACATGTCCTTTTAATTTCATCGTCCCCTTTGATGTAACTCCCGTGATCAACCTCAATTCAATAGGGTTATCCATATTCAATTCCAGATGATTCAGTTCTATTACTTCGCTTGCCTCATCCTCTGTATCCTCTTCCCTTTTGTGGTCTTCTTCCTCATTTAGTATAAGGAGCATCAACTCTCTTTTTTCTCTCCCTTTACATCGATGGCCTGGGGCGTACTTTTCATTACATCTGAAACAAAGCCCCTTATCTAGCCTTGCTCTAAATTCCGTATCCGACAGTCGTTTAATTGGAGGATCTTTTTTCTGGTAATCATTTTTCAATGGAATAGTTACCTGCTTCATCACAAACTCTGTCTTTTTACTTTCTGTCTTCTCATTTTTTCCTTGAAATTTGCTGCTGTTCTCATTCCTTTTGGGCTCAACTATATCCAACTCTTCCATCGCCAGTTTTAATGCTATATTCCTATCATTCACCAGCTGAGCTTCCTTCATACATTCCTCTAAAGTTTGAGGGTGTCTGCTGATTACTTCCGCTTGCAGTGAGGGTTCCAGACCCGTTAAAAACGCATCCAGCAGAACACTTTCTGCCATGTCCGGGAGGGGGGCTGAGTATGTAACAAACTTCTTAACGTACTCGCTGTATGAGCCTTCTTGCTTAATACGGATTAATCTTGCCCCCAAGCTCTGCTGTCCTGTATCATTAAAGAAATCAAACATCCTTTCCTTCAAGTCCTCCCAAGATTCCACCCTCTTTCTACGATTACTCCATCTAAACCAGTCTACCTCTTCTTGTCCAAAACTCACGACGGCTACTTTGACCTTCTCAGCTTCCGGTAAGTCATTTATATCAAAAAAATGTTCTGCTCGGTACGCCCAGGATTCAGGGTTCAGCCCTGTAAACAGTGGCATTTCTAATTTTTTGTACTTACTTCGGTCTGCGCTGCTTCCACCCGACTCGACTGTGGTTCCGGCCTCTTCCAGTTTTCCCTTCAGTTTCAACCTGATGTCGTCCGTAGTCCCTGCTTCTTCTTTTTTCTTAGCACCATGGTTTTCTCTTAGCTCGTCTGTCATTCGATCCATCGATTTCTTCATTTCCAGCATCATCTCCTTCAGACTCATAATTTCCTTTTCAGTACCTTCTACCCGTTCTTCTATCTGTCTTTGAGCCATCAGACGCGTGATCACCCCCAGTGTGGAGGCTCTGATACCAATATGTAAGGATTCAACTTGCTTACTTCACTATTTCTCCCTTACAATGGCCAAAAACAGAGGTAGCCCTCTGCTATCTTTATTTATATATAGCCAAAATGAGTACAGAAAAACATAAAGATTCAAGAAAAACAAGGAATAATGAAGACAAACCCAACTTCCTCTAGGGAAAGACTGGATATTCCTCTAGGCTAAGCAGCCGCCAACTTCAGGATAAAAATAAAACCTACCTCCCCTAGACCTAAAAAACCTATTTATATTCCTTCTCTCATCTTTCTCTTATTTCTGTGCCTGGGCCCCACCTGCACGATCTCCTCTTTTTCCTTCCTCATTATTAATTTGTCCAATTACTTTTCTGCCCCTCCTTTGATATGTATGAATAATTGGAGGTCTTACAGCTTCAAAATCGAACACTTCAAAATACGATAGTTTCCAGTTTCCTCGTAGGATTTAGTCTGTACAAAAATTTAATAGGCACAAATCTAGAATTGAGCATTGATCATGATAAAGTTGCAAGCGAACAACATGAGTCTAACGATCACGCCAATTGATGTAATGCTTTTTTTATATATTAATTTGCTGTCTTTTTGTGGACATTGCAGAAAATGCTTCAATATAATCCAGCAGACAGAATCTCAGCTAAAGCAGCTCTTGACCATCCATATTTCGATAGCCTCGACAAGTCTCAGTATTAAGAGAAGATGATAGCAAATGGTAATGTGATATTATGTGATATTGATGATATGTATTGCAAAATTAATTGTTGTTTCGTGTGGTTTTCTGAAAGAGAGAGAAAAAAAAAAGGTCAAGGTGTGTCATCATCTTGGTGAATCTACTCTAAAATTTGTATTTGTGAATTTAAATTAAGAATTTTATTGTTGGCTCATCTTGATGATCTATATGAATAAGCTCATTTTTGGTTGCCGATTCATAGATGAAAGAATTGGAAGATAGTTATGGAGATTTGAGGACAAGTTTGAGGGAATGTAAAGGTCATTCCAATACAAAAGGTTTGATACTGATATTGCACAATAAAGATATGTTTTCGTTAAGTGACAATACAAAATTGAATGTCTTCAAGATAATGTGAGAATTGTTTTAGTTTAACGAGGAAAAATAATGGGATTTGATTATTGAGAAGACATGGATTGAATTTTCATAGACACCATGTAATGGGGTTGATATAGATTAAAATTAGAAATCAATTTTCTGTTAGAAAAATTATTTCAAATGACAAAATTATCGAAAAGTCTTATTTGATTGATTTTTTCTTTTGGGGAGAAGGCATGATTTGAAATTGGAAGGGAAGATGAGGTGGGAATGTTTTCTTTTTTTAAAAAAGGTTAATTAAATGTCATTTCAATATTTAAAACTATATAACAATAATAATGAATCAAAGTAATCTCATACCCGTCATAAGAAACTTGAAGGTCATGTGCCAAGAATTAACATTAATGTTGTTCAACTTTATATGTAAAAGAAGTTGCATTAAATGAAGTGAAAAATCATGCATCAATTAGGGAATAAAT
Source organism: Cucumis sativus (assembly GCF_000004075.3). Classification (NCBI taxonomy): domain Eukaryota; kingdom Viridiplantae; phylum Streptophyta; class Magnoliopsida; order Cucurbitales; family Cucurbitaceae; genus Cucumis; species Cucumis sativus. The sequence continues at coordinate 9,995,603 of NC_026658.2, forward strand.
ACTTTGTAATTCTTTGATGACTTTAAAATTATCCACCAAAACATTTAAATTCCAAACCTCTTGATTTTTAGTACATATTAGTTGAATTAAGTTGATGATTAAGGATAAGAATTTTGGATTTTATAGAATTTTTTAGTTTTTTTATTTCTTTGTCACACACTAGGGGCAAAAAATCAGGTTGGGTTGTGAGACATTCTCAATCCAATCTATTGGCAACCCGAATTTAGTTTCTAACCCAATCCAACCCATAAAATATGGGTTGGGTTGTCGGGTTGTATAATTTTTTTTTCTAGTTTCTAATGATTATAAAAGTTTAAAAATGTTACATTTAAATTTCATACATAATTCAAAATTTCATACAATAAATTTAAATTTTGTACACCTAATTTATTTTTTATTAAATATTATATATAGAGAGACGTAACCCAACCCGAAAAAAGCCATATTTCTTTGGGATAGTTGCAAATTTAGCAATTAAATTCAAATTAATTAAGTATATAGCACAATTTTAAAAGATTTGCAAAAACAGCAAAATTTGTCAAATTCTATCAATGACATAAGCCTATGATAGATCATGTTACAAATATTGGTCTATCACTGATATACCATATGAAGTCTATCAGCGATACAAGTCTATCAGTGATAGTTTTGCTATATTTGCAATTTTTTAAAAATGTTTCTATATCCTTAATTATTATTGCTGAAATAGTCATCCATTGCAATTTTCCTATTTCTTTAACCGAACATAACCCATATTTTAACCTACCCCAACCCAATCCTTATAATATGGGTAAAGTCGTCCTAGTTATTCAGGTTTAACTCATATTCTTACACCTCTATCATAAAGTATAAGAGGGCGTTTGGTGCGATGAGTGATTTATGATATGGAAAAAGAGTATGATAGTTCTAGTGTTATGATAGTTTGCTTTTGGGCAAGAAGTATGATAAATAGTGTTATGATAGTATGTGTTTAAGGGAAGGAATATGATAGATAATGTTATGATAGTCTGCGTTTAGAGTAGAGATGTCCACTTAACCCGCAAGGTTAGGAACCTGCTAAGAACAGGACGTTGAATGAGGGAGAGAGGAAATCTTTTTTCTCGTTGGCAACACTAGGTTGGGGACGGGGAATACATTCCTCGACCTCGATCTCCCGTCCCACCCCGTCCCGAACAAAAATATAATTAATTATAAATAAATAAATAAATAAATAAATAAATAAAATTAAATATAAATATAAATATTTATTTATTTATTTACTTATTTAATAAAATGTAAAAGAGTAAAAAGAAACTTATTTTGATATTCTTTTTTTCTCTTGTTTTCTCTATTCCATTCCTTTATTTTTTTTTCCTAATTCCATTTATATGTGAACTTTTCGTAAAAAATATATGTATATGTTGGGTCTTGACTTTGAATTGTAATTTTTTTAAAAAAATTGTGGTTGTGTCTTAAAAAAATGTGATGTAATTGAAGTCTTTGTTAGAATATTTATGGATTGAACTTTGATTTTTTTGTATGTTATTTTTAATTTTATGGATGGATTTCTAAATGTATCTTCTAATAGTTGAATTTTTATTTTTATAAACAACGAGAATTTGACATTTTAATTGTTTTAGATAAGAAAATTGATGATATTCTATCGAGAATAAAATAGCATTGATAATGCATAAACATTTCAAGTAAATATGGATTGGGAAACGAAATTAGATTTTTAAAAAATGGGAAATATTTTTCCCATGGGTAACCCGATCCCTACGCAATCCCCGTCCTGTTTTCCGTGGAAAAATTGGTGAGAATAGGGAATGAGATAGGGATGGGGATGGGGATGGGGAGTGGCATCCATGCCCCGTGGACATCTCTAGTTTAGGGCACATACTATCATAATCCGTTATTATAAATTGTGTTTGGTGTGGAGACTATTACAACTTGAGTTTTGGACAACTTTTTTTTCTCTAAAATATATATTGTATATCCAATACACAAATTACATAAATTTTCTTTTATTAAATAAGCTTACATATGGTATTCGTTTAATAAATTCAGCATCCATTGTGATGTTTTATATATTTTTTTCATGTATATATATTGTACATCGAATTAAAAAAGCTTCCTACTTTGAACATTCATATCAATAATAAGTTGTAACCTTGTGTTTACACTAATATGTTTTTCCATGCATATATATGTTTCATTATATGCCATATTTTTCTTAAAATCATTATCCTTAATTTTCTTAATTACGATGTCATTCCATAAATTTGTTATTAAATCGTTACGTTTGACCACTTTTTTTTTTTTTTTTTTTTTTTTTTTTTTTTTTTTTTTTTTTTTTTTTTTGCATACAAATGTAATGGAAAACATGTATATACAAACTGCTATTATTAAAATTGCTTACATACGATTCTTACTTAATTTAATTTCGATCGATCTTGACATATTGCTTACATCTTTAAATTGGGTTATTGTAATTCATTCTAATTAAAGCAAACATCGATACTATTCGTAACTTTCGTAGTAAAGCAATGCGAAAAACATTTCAAATATGCATTTCCCCAAACATAAACTTCATTCATACAACAAATCATTCATACTATAGTTTTTTTATAACAGATGTCGAAATTACGACAGATACATTCAAGCAACAGATGAGAGAAACAAAGGAAATGGACAATCACACAAGCGTTATTTTCGAGAATGACAGTGCAGTAGTCCAATTTAAGCTCGTCGGGTACCTCTAAGAATGATTTCACATCGTTGACATTGGACATTAATATCCCCATAAGGCACTCTCTATCGTGGGTACTCAGTTCAGAGATACCATGCAACTGTCTCACAACTTCTGCACGACAGGCAAGATCACATCATGACGTTGTAAACTTGACCATTTTGCATTGGCCTTCAGCTGGTCATTCACATATTCCATTGCATTGTGAATGATTTCCACAGTTTCAACCGCATGGCCTCCCTGCTTCCTCTTGGATCCACATAAATCAATCCTACCTTCACTTGAGCAACCAGGTCGTGTGCCATGATGTTGTCATGTGACATGTCTAGTTCCTGAATATACGTCATAGGGATCTCCATATCATTTCCATCCAGGGGAAAATCCCTTGTACCCTAAGGCACATTCGATCCCACATCGATGGATGTCTCTATGTGTGCTCCTAAAGCACGATATTTTCCGAACACGTAGCACAGGTCATCGTAATAGAAAAACAGTTTGTTTAGGAGTCCCTTGGCGGCAAGATGACACTATTGAAATGTTTAAATAAATTATCGGTTTCATTTCCTATTATAGACGAATAACATTGACAGAAATTAAATTCTCAATCTTCACCCAGGTGTTGAACAATTCCTTCTCAATGATGATGCACCTGACTTCACTATTCTAACCAAACCCACTACACGATGGTCCGCGCATTTTTTATATGGCCTGGAATGTTCTCTTTAGGGTATTTATCTGACAATCAATCGTGAGGGAACCCTGGATGCTACATCTTGGCAGCTTCTCTACCATCATTCTTTGTAGTTGCGTCTGAAGGAACAAAAGATCTAGGCAATGGAAGATTTTACAGAATCATTCCTTAATTTAATTTGGAAATCCCAACATACCAATACATTGGTAAAATAATACATAAACTAATTTTCTTATTATAACTTAAAGGTTAAGCATGCTTTTCTAATGATAGATTAGAGAAAGAAAAACTGATGTAGTTTGATGTCTCTAAATCTACAAAAACTTCAAATTAAGACACCACCCGTCGGAGGCATTCCTATCCTCTAGAATGAGATTGGTTTGTAGAAACCAATTTGAATGGAAAAAACTTTAGAGAGAAATTATTTGAGCATGGAGCAAAATCATTAGCTTAATTAATTAAGAAAAACTGTTTTTCTTTTGCATATATATAATTCCCTTTCCTTAGGGGAGTAATAGAGAATCATGAGATTCTCAAATCAACTAATTAATTAATTAAATAATTGATAATTAACTCAATTATATTTAATTAATATTTCATTTAAATCATATTTAATAAATATCTCTCTAATATCTTATAGTTTTAAATTAAATTAAACTATTAATTAATTCTCCAATATTAATTAAAGAGTTAAATTAAATATCTTATATTTAACGTAAATCAAATTTGAAGCATATTCAAATATAAATTTATCTCATAACCAATAATTTTAATATGAATGCATGGGAAAATGTCAACAATAGCAAATTTGACAAAATATTTACAACATATAGTAAAATTTTCAGATTCTATCAATAATATACATTGATAGTCACTAGTGATAGGAGTCTATCATTGATAGAATTCAGAATTTTACTATAGCTTGTAGATATTTTAATTTATTTCGCTATTTTTTAAAAAAATTTCAATCTAATTCACATTAAATTAATATTTGAACTCATTCAAATATTTTTTCTTTATAATTTTTACTACCAGTCCCCCACTTGAATTTTTTTGAAAATATTTCCATCAAGCAGTGTCTGTCTTTATAGTGTTGTGCTTAAGTAAAGGTGTCTGATGACTTGAACCTTTATGTAGTAACAATAACTTAGAGTATTGTAAAGTAACTTGTAGTTTTGAACTCTACTTCTAACGTTTTTCTACACACAACATTATTCAAGTGAAGTTCTAAAATAGTCTGTGTTTTATGGCCTTGCACATATATCCCAGTTTAGTAAATGCTCTAGGAATCTTCCCAGAATTTCATAGGAATTGGCCCTCACTTCCACATCACACAAAGGTGAATCTATCAAGAGTACTTCTGTAGCTAGGTATCCTACTTGATGTCAAGTATAGATTTCGTTAAGAACAAAGTTCGGCCTTTTCATACACTTCAGGATATCATGCTAATCACTGAATCATGATAATAGTAGAGCTATTAATAATTTATCATGATTCTCATCATATTACTTGTAATCAGTTATTACCCATGAACTTATTTCTTGGGATCTCCAGTCTTTCAAGTTGGATTTATCTCACAGTAATTCAATTTTCAATAGGCTTGAGTCCCATTCTTTCTGAGGTTTTAAAACATTGTCTCTTGCTAGTCCTTCCGTCAAAGGATTGGTCAGGTTGTCATCAGACCATACATAATTCACTATCTCTGCACCAGTAATGAGAAATTCTCTAATGGTACTATGCTTACGACGTATTTGTCGTCTCTTATCGTTGTAGTAACGGTTCTGAACTTTTATGATAGCTGCAATATTATCACAATGGATTAGTATGGCTGGTACTGATCTTTTTCAGATGGAAATCTTTGATAGCAAGCTTTGAAGCCAACTTGCTTCTTCACTAGCAGTAGCTAGTGCTATCATCTCTAACTCCATCGTTGACTGGGCTAAAATTGTTTGTTTCTTAGATTTTCAAGTAACAACTCCTTCTGCTATATTAAAAATATAGCCACTTGTAGCGTTTGAGTCATCTGAGAGAGAGTTCCAATCGACATCACTGTAACCTTCAAGTACAACATAAAATTTCTGATAATGTAATCCTAGATTTGTGTCTTCTTAAGATATCTCATTATTCATTCTATAGCAATCTAGTGTTCTAGACTAGGTCGGTTGGTAAACCTACATAGTAATTTTACAGCATAAGCTATGTCTGGTCTAGTGCAATCAATAGCATACCTCAAACTACCTATGATACTAGCATACACGGATTGGTTAACATAGTCACCAGTGTTTTTGAATAATTTAAGACTAGAGTCATAAGGTGTACAAGTTGGTTTACTATCGAAGTGGTTATACTTTTTTAGAAATCTTTTCTATATAATGAGATTGATCTAAAG